>NW_010397324.1:16223-16508 GCF_000710305.1 Buceros rhinoceros silvestris
TCAGCTCATCGCGTTCAGCAGCGCTGCTTTAACTTTACCGAAGATGTGGCGGCGGCTCTCAAAACGACAAGTTCCGCTCCCCCCACGGCACGGCTGAAAGCGGCGAGCAGGCAAAAAAGGCTCAGCTCTGGGGTGTGACTTGGCGGTTTTCTGCGGCGACGGAGTGGCTCGGCAGGGCTCCACATGCAGCGGCTTTACTTTTCCGCAGCGCAGCTGTAGCCCCGGGATGAGCGGCATGCGGCGCCGTCTGGGGCGGCTGGTGCGGCGTGAGCGGCTTTGGAGCAC
>NW_010397325.1:0-4535 GCF_000710305.1 Buceros rhinoceros silvestris
TGCACTCCAGCCTCCCCAGTATGGTCTTTCTACTGGTGCACAGGACCCTATCTGTGCAGATGTGAGGAGAGAGGGAGACACAGGAAGAGGAGGAGGATGGGTGATGAAGCCAGTTTGTGCACGGGGTGATGATGTATAGGTGTACCTGTGGCTGCAGGACCAAAATTTTGAGGCTGGGAATTCAGTGAGATGTGCAGCTGAGGATAAAGTGCTGCTGTCTGATCTGGGAATCCCCACCACTCCTTTCCATTTTACCTGGTGCATTTTGATAATACTTGTGTCCTGCCTGAAGCTGACATGAGGCAGGAATCCTGGCCGCGGCTGGCCTCAAGCCATGCTGTTGTGCAAAACTATCTGCGAGGCCGCTGTGGAGCTCTGGACGGGATTTGACGGGCTACAGGTCTATCCCTGAAGATGCTTCATGCACAGCATGCAGGAGTCTTGCCCTTGCTGAGGGGACAGGGGTTTGGTTTTCACCCTAGTCTGGATCCCAGGGTTTCAGGCCCCACATCATCATCTTTCCCATCATGCGGGGAAGGAAAAGCCATATGGAAATGTTGCTTTTAAGGTGAAGAGGAAAAAAATATCCTGAACTCATATCCTGAGGCTGCAGAGCAGACCAGGTGGCCCTGAGGGTGCAAAGGTTGTGCTGGCCAGGAAAGTGCTGCTCCTCCTGGGCTCAGCAGGTGTGCAGTGAGCATTTGGAGGGCACAGTGTTGATGTTTACATTAGCTATGCTATTTATACCTCCCACTCCAGTTAGCACTGCTAATTGGTTGCAAATGGATTTGTACATTCATAAACACATCTATCAGTGCTGTGCTTCATTCCCGTGGAAGTTGGTTCCTGTAGTACAATTGTACCTTTGCCCAAGGGATCATCCCTTAAAACCACCCGCTGAAATCTCCTACATTCTGTGCTCAATCTCTCCCTCGGACACTGGCATGGTGCAAGGGGTCTAATGTGACCAGTGCTGTGTCTGTGCTCTTTTAATAGGGAAAGGGTCAAAGCTGTCAGCTCACCCAGGGATTTAAGACCCTTTGAAATGAGTGCGAATAATCCCTTCTGCTGCTTTGAAGGTAGCCATCAGGTTTGGGTGCTGCAGGTCCATGCATGTATGGTCTGTGAGTAGGGGTCCCCCCAGTGGGACCCATGGGAGATGGCTTTTGCACATCGTCTCTTTTGATCCACCTCTGTTGGGGTGGGAGGGGGGCTGCTGGAAGTCTTGGAACCGGTCTTGTCAGGAGCAAGATGCCCCTTGTCATGGGCCACCCTGGGCTGGGCAAAACCGTGCACAGCTCCTGGGGGAGGTGAAACCCCGATGAACTCCAGGGTTGAACCAGGTTTGGCAAGCTCTGCATCAGTGTTGCAATGGGTCCTTGAAACTGGTTCAGAAACTATCTCTAGTATCTTCCAGGCTTCCTTCTGGCTCCAACTTGCACCCTGAACTGGGAAACCAGAATCTGTCCCCATGGTAAGTTAATTCAGGGTGAGGGGAACCAGCACCATCTATCCACCACCCTCTTTCCTCTGAGGAGCTGACAGCCTGTTAGGACATGGAGAGCTCTTGCAAAGGGTTTACCTGTGAAGTGGAAAGTTTCCCCAGGCCATCCCAACCCCTGGCACCTCTCAAATGCCTGCTCAGAGGCTCCCTTAGTCTTGGAAAGCTGGGAAAGGAGACGTGAGGAAGGGCTGGCATTTGGGCAGGAAGGCTTCGTGACGGATACTGTTGGGCAGGAAGGCTTCGTGACAGATACTGATGAATGCAGCATGTTTCTTGGTTATTTTTGTCTTTCCTAAATCATGCTCCCTGATACATGGTGATCCACTAAGCAGAATTACCCAGTAATCTCTAGGCACACGGGGTTACAAGGTGTTTACCAGCAAACTCTATTAGTCCCTGTGTAATTAAAGAGGAATCACATGGTGCTACACATGTCTGGGAGCTCCAGCTCTGCTCTGTACAGCTCATCAGGCAGAGTGATTCACCAGGTCTCCCCACCCAGTGGGGTGGGACCTGCTGAGGAGGACATGGTGTTTCTCCTGTGTTCAGAAGTTTGGTGAACCCACAAGGATAAGCCTGTTGGTGTGTTGAGCAGTGTTAGTGTCTTCCCTGTGAGGAGGCTCTAGTTTTTGTGGGGATGACCCCAGGCCTTAGGGGTTATGGTACAGATGAGCCTTTTCAGCCATAGCACTCCTGGTTCCTGGTCAACACTGGTTCCTGCTTCATTTTTGCAGTGCTACGGGCATGCAGTGAACAGGGGACAAAGCACAGCTCCAGTGAGGGAGGACCCAGCAGAGTGAGATGCTGACAAGAGCAGTGGTGCTACTGCCTAGTCCCGGGGTGCTTGGTGAGGTGGGCTCTCGATAAGCCCTCATGTCCCTCATCCTTGCTCCCCAAAGAGCTGCTGGACATGCTCTTCACATGCAGTGGGGAAAGAGGCAGGTCTCCAAGCAGAGCTCTTCCTTTTCTAGCAGGTTATTGTGGAGGAGGCTTGTGGAAGCAGGATTAACCGCCAAGCCTGACTCTGCTGCCACAAACAACCTGATAGAAATTGTCTCCTCTGTTCTCCTGGGCAGCCTAGCAAAGGGACAGTCATCTGTTGCACTCACTTTGGTGCCAGAAAATTCAGAGCCCAGGCAACTTCTTTCTGTCCTCTGGCTGGTGGATGGACTCTGTCCTCTCACCAAGCTTCGTTCAGGCTCTCCTGCGAACCATCTTTCTTGGCAGCTCGCCCTTTGAAGAGCAGAGCCATGGAAAGTGGCCCTGCAGGCCAATGAAGTGCATGCTGTAAAGTCAATTGAAGCAATTGAGTTATGCTCTTATAAAATAAATAGCAAGTTTTCTAATGACAAAGTGACGATTGGTCTAGCCAGATAATTTTATTTGTGATGCCAGCAGGCTGGACTAATGACCAACTGTCCTGTTATCAGCAAGGAGTTGGTGTGGCGCTGCCCTTGCTCTCTCCAAAGCTGCAAAGGAGTGAAGGCAAATCCACCAAGTTCCTGCCAGACCCTGCAGTCCTATCATGATGGTGCCATAATGAAGCGGTTGGAACATCTAATTAGATATTTTTAGACTAAATACATCAGTGCCTCTCGGTTGTGAGCACTGCAGCACCTCCAGAAAGCATCCTGGGGGTAGCCTGGTCATGGCAAGGACTCATGTGGAGAGTGATGGGAGGAGAAAGCTTTGCAGGATGAAGGGGGAGTAGGAGTGACCACGGTAGCTGTAGGGAAGGCAGAGCTGAGTCTGGATGCTTCAGGCCCAGGAAGTTTGCTTGTGAGCAGCTCAGGACAAGCATGGCTGGGTGACTGGCAGCCTGCAGCAGGGGAGGGGTTCTTGCCTGATGGACACCCAGGCTGTCCCAAGTTGTCCTCCCCAGCATGTCTGCTTCTTGAGGCTGGAGGCTCAGTAAATCACTGGAGTAGTAGAAGAGCTTGAGTGCAGTGATGCTCAGCCCTGGTGGATGTGCCTTGCTCTCTAGAAAAGGGCTGTCTGAAGCTTAACGGGACCAAACTGATCTAGCGTGGCAGCGAGCTCAGGTGCACAGTTCCCATTTGTTTGGTGGTGGCTCAGGTTTTTGATAGGCCATAGTATGTATAGTGGGATAGAGTTTGGGTAGTTGGGTTAGGTGTGATCTGCTGAATGCTTTACTGGTATCATCCATAAGTCCTGGCCTGGGAATTGATGTGCCTTCTCCATTGCCTGGGGTGGAGATCTGAAAGAGAAAGGAGCTGGTACGGTGGTTTCCTTATGCAGCCTGTCTGACCTTCCTTTCTTCTTCCCCTTTCTACTGTGGCAAGGTCCTCAGAGCCTGAAGCATCACTTGTTTTTCTCTTCATGGACATTTTATTCCATTTCCATTTTGACTCATCTTGTTTCTGAGACTTGGATCACTGGGAAAGTCCTTGGGGGAAAGGTTTCTCTAAGGAACAGGACAGCGTAAGAGGGAGCATGTGCTTGATTTGAAGCCACCCTGCTGGCTTCTGTGTTCTTTCTTGGCAACAAGTGACATATTTTGGAGAGCACTTACACTGCTGTGAGGCAAGAAAGGCTTTGCTGGTGCAATGCCAGCCTCAGAGCCCTTCCTCAGCCCAACCTGAGTGCATTGCAACCTGAATTTAAGTGTCAGGGTTTGACCTGTTCTCACAGTAGTGGATTATCTGGCTGTTTCTCAGATATGTGCAGCCAGGCTGCAGTCTGCTGCTGGATGAGACAAGCATAACCTAGACCAGGACTCAGTGTGAGCTCCCAAAGTGCATGTGCTGCAGCACCCCTCACAAACACACTTGCAGCATCTAGCTCATGAAAGCATGCTGCAAGGCCCTACCTGTCCTTACCAGCATCTGTGTTTTGTCCTGTCTGACCCTGAAGATCTTGCTGCTTTTCTCCCGGCATTGACCCCCTGCCAGCCCTGGGGATGCCATTGTGCAGAGGCGACCCAGGGAGGGCTGCCCAGCCCAGGGTGCTTGCTTGTGAAGGGGAGCTATTTTTAAAGCAGCTGGAGGACCATGTGGGTTGTTCCCTGGTT
>NW_010397325.1:4580-7030 GCF_000710305.1 Buceros rhinoceros silvestris
AGCGTCTCCCCAGCCTGGATTCTCAGTGGAGGCAGGGAGGGTCCCAGCAGGGTGGTTGGCCTGGGGTGGCTGGTGTTTCACACGCTCCCACCACCCCCAGTCAAGGAGTTTTCCCTGCTAAAAGCTTTAGAAGAGGAGAAGGAGGGAAGGAAGCTGTGTGTGAAACCCATTTTTAATGCATGTTGGGAGCTGCAGTCCATCCAAGCCCCAGAGCTGAGTAAGAGGGGCAGCTGCCTCCCCCCAGCAGCTCCTCTCTGAAAGAAGGAACCTTCTTGCCTTGGCCATCAGGCAGGGCTGGATCAGACCATGTCTGTCAGCCGCTGCTGCCCTACCTGTCTCCTGCTGCGCTGGACCTCTGAGTGCTCTTGCTGGGTAGAATAACCACTGGCTGGCTTGGCCACAGTGGTGCCTGGCTGAGGCGGTGAGAGGCTTTCCCAGCAGGCTGGTGTGGCTGCAAGGTCTGCATGGGCTGGGATGCCTTTGTGTGGCTGCATGAGCAAACAGGTCTCTGGGCTGCCAGGAGGGACCTATAGGAGGTCCCCTTGGTGCTTGCCTTGCGAACTGGAGTTCCATGGTCAGGTGCTGAGTACAGCAAAAGCATGGGAAGGCTCTCCTTGCCTGGCCCAGAGAAATGGGAGCTGGGGCAGGCAGAGGTCTCAGAGCCTCTCTGAAGGTGGTGCAGACCCCACTTGCTGTCAGCATCCAGCTCAAATGTAGCCTGTGTAGGGATGCAGGAGCCAGGTCAGAGCAGTGTGCTGGGCAGCTCAGCGCTGGCTTCTCCTGCCATCCTTGCTGCTCTGCTCCAGATTTTCCCTCTCTCTGCTGCTATCGCAGCAGTCCTCAGAGTATGATAGAGTACAGGCTTCCCCAGCTCTTGTCTGTGCTCACGCAGCATCTCATCTGTGCTCAGACCATGGTACACAGCACTGGTCCCTGCAGACCCTTCCCTCCCTCTGCCTTGGCTGTGCTGTGCCCGGGGCTGTGGAGTGTCCCTCCCCATTGCCCTGCTTCCCCCTCCATGCCTTCTGCATCAGCTCTCCGTGCTCAGAGGATGAAGAAGGTGGAGCCAGGTAAGATGAGCTCTCTCTAACCTCCTGTGTGTTATAAATAGCCGTGTTGTCTAAGCATTGTCTGAGAGTGATGTGACCAAGTTCGGGCTCCTGCAGACCTGCTGTCTCTGTTGCAGATATACCCAAGACTTGGTCAGAAAGCTCCGGCGGGTCCTGCCAGTGACACGGAGCGTGTCATCGCATTAGCTCTCCATGGGACAGCTCTCAGGTTATGCACAACCTAATCCCATCTGGCAGCCACTGAGACTGGCGGCCTGTGGCTGGGTCAGCACGCCCATACCTTGCTGGCAGCAGCAGCCAGACAGCTTGTACCAGAGAGCCTTCTCCTGCCGAAAGCACTTAGCAACCTGCTTTCGGCTCTTGCCAAGCTGTCCTGGGGTGCAGGTGGCATGGATGGGCCAAAGCAAGGGCTGGCTTTGGTACATGCGTTGGGGCCCTGGCCAGACCCTTTGCAGGGAAGGCAACAGCAGCTCTTCTGTAGAGAATAATCAAATTGGGGAAAGAAAAGTATTTTTTTATGGTGCCTGTGTGGTCCCTGAATGCTTCCTTATTCCCTCCAAGCTGGGCTGAAGGTTGGTGTTGGTCAGGAAAACCTTTTTCCTTGCTATCTATCCAGGCTGTAGCCACAGATTCAGTTTTTGGGGCAGGCTGTGGCTTTGGAAGGAGTCTTGCTGACAGCACTGGCATATCCCTGACCTCTTGACCATCAACCAGCATGGGAACCGAGCAATAGAGCAGCTTGTATGGGCATACAGGGAGAAATACAGCCGTCTTCTCAGCCAGGAAGCCCTCCTTTGTCTGGCAGCAGATGCTAAGGCATGAAGCGGGATGATCCCCAGCTCAGGGCCTTTTATTCAGTGAGCAAAACCATCCCTTCATACTCCCACAGATGCTACTTGAGAGGACTTGCACTGTTGCCCCACCATCTGGCCCAGGTGCCCCCTTAGGAGAGGAGTGGGTCAGAACTGATCCTTCCCCTCCGGGATGGGAGATGCCTGGCAGCGGTGCCCTGGGTGAGCTGGCCAGGGAACTGGCTGAGGGACTGAGCATGCATGTTCTCACCTCCCCTGCTTTTGAAAAAAGAAAAGTCACTGCCTGCATGGTGAGTTATGTGGTGATGATGGCTCGTGATGGGTTACATATAAAATCCCTCGCATCCCTAAGGATGCTACCAGTTGAAAGCTCTTATGGCATTTTAAAAATAGCCCCAGAGGGGGAGAGAATGAGGAGATAGATAGGTAGGTGGATCCCTAATAAGGAGAGAAGAGGAAACGGCTAGAGAGGGAATGGAAAGACTTTAGTGAACGGCATGTGAGTGATTACTGAGGAAGGGGGTGGTGTGGTCATACTGAGCTGCTGAGCTGCATACCCAGAAGGAAT
>NW_010397325.1:7081-9970 GCF_000710305.1 Buceros rhinoceros silvestris
ACACATCAGGAATGGGAAGCCTTAGAAAAAGCCTGGCTGTGAGATATGTTCCTTGCACATGCTGGGGAGAGGGATGGGGTGAACATCAGCTCGGGCTGTCTCTCCTGTGGACGCTTACTGTGTTCTACAAGTAGCCCTTAAAAATAATCCAACTCTTGGATGGCTGGGCTGGCTGCTGCTGCTCTCTCGTAATTCCCTGAGCCGCTCCAGGCTTGTCTGTGCTCCTTTCCTCTCTCAAGGCTCAGGGTGACGGCCTCGCTTGGATGCTGATGAATGAGGTTGGTCCTGGCCCTGGCTTTCCCTAAGGTGGCCTTTCCCACCTGGGCTGTGCTCCAAGAAAGATGCCAAGAGCTCTGTCCTGCTGCCTGACAGCTTGCAGCACCCAGAGGCAAGATATGGTGGTGATGGTTCTGAGGCTGAGTGAGGTACAGTTCTGGCTGCAGCAGCAGTCCCAGAGCTGCTGGCAGGATGGCCCTTCAGCGAGACAGCCCTGCTCTGCCTTGCATCACTGCCAGCACAGCGTCTCTTTGGTCCCGAGAAGTGGCTCCAGGCCCTTCCTTGTGCTTGTAGCAGCTCTCCCCATCACTCAGGGAAGATTACACGGAGTGTCTCCAAGAAATGCTAATTGCTTTGGCTTACGCTTGGTACAGCAGAGCCATTGGGCACCCAGAGCTCTTAGTCAGCTTAGAGATCTGCCAGATCCTTCCTCCCCTTCCCTGGGAGAGATGGCAGAGGTCCGCTGAGGATGTAGCTGATCCTCAAATCCCTGGGCCCCAGTTGAGCCGCAGGCTTGCATCTAGGTTGTTGCAAATATCCAGGGGCATAGGGCTCCGTGGTGTGCTCTCAGCAGGGCATTGCAGCCTTGGGGTGGAACACCCCGTGCTCAGCCCCCAGCGCTGGGTCAGAGGCACTCCTTGTGCTGGAGGAAGGATGGTTGAAGAGACAACAGGAGTCTCCTGTCCTGGGGGATGAGGATGGAGTTCATGATGTGGGAGAAGCCATCAGCACTGCTCTGCCATCTGTCCTCCTGGACCCCCCAGCTGCTGCTGCCCACCCCTGCTCTGCCACTGGCAATTAAAGCTCTGTGCAGCCGGGCTTGTTTAGTGCAGGCTGCTGGGAAGAATTCCATGGCTTTAGCCCACTCGAACTGCAGGGAAAAAACACCGCTAACAAGACTCCTCTGTCAAACTTGCCAGCCTGTCACATCCAGGCTGTCTCCCTCTTGCTTTCTTGTCTGTTTTTTTTTTTTTCTTCCTCATCAGCTAGGCAAATACCCAGGGAAGCGGGGCTAGTGATGCTTAGCTTTGCCCGGCTCCAGGCTGGGGAATGGTGATGCTGGGGAGCGTGTGCTGGGCAGTCCTTGTGCTGGCCTCTTGCAAAGGGTTGCTGCTCATCTGTGTGCTGATCTCACTGTGTTTCTGAAGCCCACAGGTTTTTTTCATGCTGTAGCATGGGAGTTGAAGTCCAAGCTCAGGCACCCTCTGTGGGTGCAGAGGTCTCTAACCTGCTTCCTTCGCCAAACCCTGGGGCAGCCCCTAGCCTGGGGAGGGTGAAGGGGTGCCTTCTGACCTGGCTGGTGTCTGCTGACTCTGAAGCTTCTTGCCTGGTCTGAAATAGCTTCTGGAGAAGCAGTAGATGGTTCTGAGTCAGCAGCACAGTCCTTTCTGGCAAATGCCTGTTACCCTCCCCAAGGCAGGGGTACCCCCCGTCCCTGCTACCCCCTTGCCTGCCTTTGACTGGGCTGCGTGAGAGCATCCCGTGGGCACGTGGCAGAGTACGGGCTGGTCAAGAGAGGTCATCCGTGGCTGCCCCAGCCCTCGCGCCCTGCTTGGCTGGTCAGGTGGCATAAAGAGTCTGGTTTGGGAAACAATTCTGTTCCTTGGCAGGCAGGTTTTGGCTCATTTAAGCCAAAAGCATGTACAACAAAGCACATGTTCATTTTCCCCTATTGAAAGAGGACTTGTTCCCTGGAAAGTGCCAGCTCTGTGTTGTGCCCCTTGATTGCCTGTTAATTGTCACTAATGAGGAGCTAGGAGATGTGGCTTCCAGAGGCTATTGGGGACAGACCATCACTCGGGCTTGGGAGGGACATTTTGACGGGGAAAGCGGTGACCTCAGCGTGGATGAGTTGATCTGCATGAATGGGTTTGTTACTGGAGAGTTTCACAATTCCTGTGCCTATGGCACGGGGTGGCAGCGCTTAGCCCTGACCCCGGAATGGAGAGCATGGAGGGTTAAGAGGATCTCTGGTGCTTACTGTACACAGCTGGATTTATTTCTGTATATATAACAGGGAGGTGGGATGGGGAGGGCTAACCCCACTCTGTCTGGGAGGGAGGGTTTAATCTCTGTGGCTGGCCCATGTCAGGAGCACAGGGCTGCTGGGCAGCAGTACGTGATGCCAGGGCTTGGCTGTTCGCCTCCAGCCTGATGGTTGGAGGCTGTTTTTCCCATCCCTGATGAAAGGCACCAAAGGCTTTTAGCAAGAGACAGCCGTGTCTGCCTGCTGCTTCCCGCACTGGCAGCCCCCACCCCTCCGTTTGAAGTCTGGTTTCTGGGCGTAAGCAGGAGCTGAGGAGAGCACAAGTGCGGGAAGGAGGAGGGGAGAGGATTACGTCTGTGCCGAAACCCCTCGTACGCTCATGTGAGCTTATTGTTCTAGATGTGCCTTGTCCTGTCGTATCCCCCACTGTCCCCAGCCCAGTTTGTCCTTGCCCAGCACTGAGCCCTGCTTAGCACCTCTTGGCCCCATTGCTGGGTCACCTCGTGTCCTACCAGCGGAGGTGCAGGATGTGGCGGGCGGTATATTAAGCCCCCTTAGGGAGTGTCACGCTGCATGAGCACTGGTGCAGCAGTGTGCTTTCACCTGCTGAGACAGCCCTGTGGCAC
>NW_010397325.1:10083-11925 GCF_000710305.1 Buceros rhinoceros silvestris
GCTGAGACAGCCCTGTGGCACAGCGGGAATGGGTGCTCCTGTCCCACAGCAGCAGCTTTCCGGGTGCCCGTTGCCTGCTGCCTTCCTCCAGCTGCTCCTGCAGCATCTGCACTAATTACTTCAGTGGATTCTCTCATCTTCTTTTTGCTAAAATGGCTGAGCTGTTTCACCAGTGCTTTTCCTAGGAGTCTTCTCAGTTTTTCTCCCAGGCTTTCCTCGACAGCTAGCCCTGCTGACCGCTCCTCGCTTCCCGGGTGCTGCGATCAGTGGCCCGAGGCACCACCCCGGCACTCACTGTCTGCAAGAGGCTGTTCCTGTGTTTGCCTTTCAGTCACCATGAGGGTGGCTCAGCAGAGGGGGGACTTCACTTTGGGGGTTATTTCATTGGAATAAGCAGCCAAGTGGGATGTTGTTTTCCATTCCAGCTGAGAGAGGTTGTAGTTGCTGCTTTTTGACCTAAACCTTGATGTTTGGTTTTTGATTCTCTGACTTTAATGAAATGGGACGGAGGAGCAGGAGTGGAAAGTGTTTTGACAGTGGACACAGCTCCTGTTCTTGCAGAACGAGGGCTTATGTCAATGTGTTTGTGGTCACTTCTCTGTGTCCTACCCAGACCTTGGGTTAGGGGTTCAGATGAGCCCCAAGCTGTGAGGCAAAGTGTGCTTGGGTCCCCTGCCACCTCCAGGCCCCTTTCGCAGCCAGCTGTGGAGATGTTCCACTGTCATGGGGTCAGGACTGGCTGTTGTGCTGAAGGGACCTGTGCTTCTTTTGAGGGTCTTGGTAGTTTTTCCTACTAAATGCTCAAGGGACACAGACAGCCCTGCTCTGCTTGGAAAGTTGCAGGATGAAGAGCTGGCACAGCTGGGTTGAGAAATGAGCCTGGACCCCAAAACTGGTGGGGAGCAGGAGCATGGGCATCCCTGAGCTAGCATGCTGTGTGCGATGTGCTGTGACCCAGAAGCTAGACCAAGCCATCTGTGCTAGTGGAAGAGGGAAGGTGCTGCATTACCTGGCCCCAGACACCCATCTGTCCATCACCTTAAGGGTCTCTTCAGTTTGAGGTCTGAGAGCCACCTCAGGGTATGGGAAGGGCTCTGTGCAGCCTCCTGGCTCTCTAGCAGGGTGCTGCCTGCTTGCGTTGCAGTGGGATGTCCCTCAGCGCAGCCCCAGGAACAGCCAACATGCAGCCTGGGAACAGGCTGTGTCCTGGAGCCTTTGCTGGGACTGTTGCGGCGGGGCTGACAGACAAGGTCTTGGTGTGCTTAAGGTGGGTCACCTTGCTGAAGGTCATCCCAAGGTGAGCAGCTTAAAGGCAACTCTTTCCTCTTCCTCATCACCATCCCATCACTCTGTGACTTTAGACTGTTTTCCTTTCTGTCTTTTTTTGTGGTCCCCCTTTTTTTTTTCTCTGTTTCTCTCCTGCCAGCTTTGTTCACCCTGGCTGTGTACTGGGGTTGCCATGGTGACTGCCAGAGCATCTCTGCATCCTGGAGTAGTGGTCCTGTGTTTGCCCTGGCCATGGGGAATGGCAGGACACCCTCCTGCCCCTCAGAGGGGCCAGCTGTCACCTCCTCCCAGGGATGTCCCTGGGGACATCCCTATGACACATCCAGGTGTCTGAGGAGAGGATGGGTCAGGACATGGGGTCACCCTCACCGGTTCAGGATGGGGCTGTGTAGCACCTTGAGCAGGGGGCTGGGGAAGGAACTGGCAGGGCTGGCTGCACGGCACAGCTTTATTTGCTTCTTACTGCCAGAACTGTTAATCTTCAATAAATATTCTTTTAATGAGCAAGCGCTACTTGAGGAAAGTAGAGTGGCTGGGGCCGGCTGGGGTGTTTTG
>NW_010397325.1:12026-13147 GCF_000710305.1 Buceros rhinoceros silvestris
AGCATGGGTTTAATGGGGCACCACCACCTGCCAGCAGAGAGGAGCATGAAGCTAAATATGGAGCTGTACCCCATTGCAGGACCCAGGCACCTTTCCTCCTGCTCTTGGGAACAAGCTTCCTTTTCCCATCCTAGGAGCCAGGTTATCTCTTCTCTTGACATCGTCACCTGTCCCCATGCAAGTGGCTGCGGTGACTTGACCTTGCCTTGGCCAGGTGCAGGGCTCTGGGTGCACACTTCCCTGTGTCTTTGGGCAAAGCATCCTGGATCTAGTCTTTGCCCATGGCGTGGAGGACCAAGGCTGGCAGCAGGGGCTTGGATGCATCCCCTGGCTACGCTCTGGTGCTGGAGGACACAAGTGGAGCCAAGACTGGGAGGCAGAGTGTGACTTGTGGCCTTCTGGTGCTGATTTGCAGACAACAATATATCTTTTCAGTATTTGTCAGAGCTTCCATGCCCCTTTCATGAGATAATTAGGATGACGTGTTACTAGCTGATTACTGGGGAAACATATATTTTCTGAGGATTTATTCTGGAAACAACATTAATCTCCTGTATAGTTGCTAAACCTCCATAAATAATCTGATTTTGATAATCAATTGCTGATGCAACCCCCCTTAAATCTCAATTAAATGCACATTTAATTCCCATAAAGTTGCCAAATTTGCTTGTACATTTCTGTCCTGCTGTTTGCCTGAGGCAGATGTCTGTGTATGTGCGAGCTCAAGTCTGTTTATCAGACAGCCTGAAACCAGAATATGGTTTGCCAAGGCGGAGCACTTACGATAACAGCAACACTCCTCTCCCGTGGTCCCACAAGGAGAACGCAGCACAACCCGGCTTCCTGCTGCCGAAGCTGTTCAGACACAAGTGCTTTGCAAACATCACCGTGCCCGGCTCTTCCCTGGACCTTGTCTTTGTGCTGGGGTTTGCAGTGAGGGCAGCAGCAGCCACCGTTGGAGACTCTGCCCAAGGCGCATGGGCATGGGTGTGCTCTGGGAGGGGCAGGGAGTGGAGATGCAGTTGCCGAAACCCATGCAGAGGATTTCAACAGCATGCGCCTGGTTTGGAAACAGAGCTCTTGTTGGGCTTGGCTGAGTCCTGACCACCCCTGGGCCTGCC
>NW_010397325.1:13222-14147 GCF_000710305.1 Buceros rhinoceros silvestris
GTTGTTGGGCTTGGCTGAGTCCTGACCCCCCCGGGGCCTGCCACGGGGACTTTTTAAGCCTTAGTGCTAGCGGATGGGTGAGGGGAGAAGCAGCAGGGTCACACTGCAGGGAAGAGGTATCTGACCCTGGGCTGGCAGGACGCGGTGCTGCCAGCTTCCTTTGGAGCTGGAGGGAGATTCCAGGTGTTGTTCCTGGGCACCATTTGTTGTCGGGGCCAGGTTGATTTATTTTACCCCCTTGTTTCCGCATATAGCGCACAGCCAGCTGCAGTGGTGCGCATCCCGGAGAGGCCAGAGAGCCGGGCTCATTGTGGCAGAGCTCTGGAGTTGCTGGTGACACGGGTCTGTGCTGGAGGTCCTGGCAAACCCCTCTCCAACTTTCGTGGTGTGGGATTTCAGCTCTCACCTGCGCTGGCCTCTGCCGCAGGGGCTGATTCTCCTTGGAGCTCTCTGTCTCCATCCCTGCTGGCTCTACCAAGGCACCGGGAGTGACAGCTTGGGCTGAGATGATCTCGGTGATGGGGATTGCACTAGGGGAGCCATAAAAGAAATGATGAAGCTGTTCAAATTGCTGGGAAGCTGTCTACTAAGATCTCCTCCTGAGCCTGGCTGGAGCCCAGCCTGCTAGTTATGGTGGTAGGGGAAATACACAAATATACAGATGGCAAGAAGAACAAAACCTGCTGCCTTTTAATATCAAAAGCTTAGTTTCCAGCCAACTGAAACGGACACATGGCAGAAGCTAAACATTAACAGCTTTGGGTGAGAGCAGGGTGCCTCGCTAGCCTGTGCATTAGCTCTTGGAGCCCACGCAGAAGCCGGAGGGGGACCTGTGTCTCCTGAGGCAGCAGGATGGACCCAAGCTTGCAGTAGCTGCTGGTGGAGAAGGGGCTGGCTGGGCACACCTACGTGTGCCAGGAGACAG
>NW_010397325.1:14280-15209 GCF_000710305.1 Buceros rhinoceros silvestris
GAGACGGCCCGGGCAGGGCTTGTGGCTGCAGGCTGCCAAGAGCCCCACTCTGGCTCTGCACTAGGGGTGGCCCGTGACTGCTCCAGCCTGCTCTGACCAGGGGACTCTTTAGTGCACCCCTGCTTTGCAGGGAGAGAGATTCCTCCTCCTGAACCTACCTTCCACTTCTGCTAGGTGGGTTGAGGCAGTGGCTCACGGAGAGGATCACAGGTGCCATCACTGGGCACTTGCCACTGCTGTTGGCCAGCCCTCACGTTGCTCAGGGGTGCTGCTCCCGGGGAGCATCCCCTCTGAGGTATCTTTCTGTTGAGCTTGTGGCCTTGCAGTGCCAAGGGACTGTGCTTTTCATAGCTTGTAAAGGCTGCTCTGTCCCACAGGGTTTTACTGCAGGCACTGCGGATGGGGTGGGTGAGACAGACAGGAGGCAGCAAGGGGCTGGTGACTTGGTGTTTTCTAGCTCTGTCCTGAGGAGCCTGTGGGTCACTGTGTCTGATGCCTTGTGTCATCCTGCAGTGCTTGTGGTGCCTGAAACCTGTGGCCATGGGGCTCTCCCTGGCATGGTGCTGTCCCCCACTGCAGCCCAACCTGCACAGCCTGGTGAACACTGCACTCCCTGCTCTGCCACCCATATGCAGGGCCAGGTGTCTCAAATAAGCTCCGTGGGGTTGGGTACAATCTTTTTATGACCACTTAAAGGCTCCATTTGCTCCCTTTAACAGAATTAGAGTGGGGATCACAGTAGATTAACAAAAGCAGTAAACACCCTCTGTGCTGCCCAGTTCTTGGCTGGGGCCAGAAAGGCTGGGGCTCTGCTGAGCCCTGCTCTGAAAAAGGGTTTGCACAGTTTTCGCAGCATGCTCTGTATTAACTGGGTGCAGATGTGTGTCTTGTCTTCTGACCCCACCATTTGCAGGCAGATTGATGGTTCA
>NW_010397325.1:15346-18206 GCF_000710305.1 Buceros rhinoceros silvestris
TCCAAAGGGATGTGACGGTGCCCTTCATGCTGCAGCCCTGGACTGTGTTACCCCCCTTCCAGAAGCACAGCTGATGAGATCCCAGTTGTTTTAGAAAGCACCTTCTCAGGATATAAGAGTGGATAGAAGAATCTGGAGCCTGCAGGAGAAGCTCCTGATGGTGTTTTGCTGCCAGCTCTGAGCTGTAATTCATCCCCTGGAATGGGACTGCTGGGGAGTGGCTGGTCTTGAACCTCCTATCCCTCTGAGCACGTGCTGATGGCATTGAGATTGCTCTGTAACATATACCCCTTCCATACATCCTATTTATGGGGAGATTGTCCCCTCTGTGACGCCAGGGCTCACTTTGCCAGCTGTCACCTCCAGTCCAAATTCCCATTTCATTGCATTAATGTCTATTCACTGTCTCTGCATAGAGATTTGATATCAGTTCCCTCCCTGGAGTAGAAAGAGTTAAAAATAGCAAATCCAACACCCCTCATTCCCAGGCTCTGACGCAACCTCTCAGGTTGGAGTTACAATGCCAGCGTGAATACAGTTTAAAATAAAACAAGTGAGTGTACTGCACTCTGCAGAATAGGAGAACACGCTCTAGCCTGGAGAAATGACATGGTGCAGTCTCTGCTCTTCTAACCTGGGCCTGCAAAAGGCACGAATTTCTCTTCCTTCCAGTGCTTGTGTTGGCCAGATAAATGATGCTACACAGAGAGCGATTAGTGCACTAACACAGGAGATACTCAGCCCTTCAGGGAATCAACCGATCTCGGAAGAAAGCAGGAAGAAATGAGCTCAGCGCATTATGGTTTGGGGCTGTCTTTCTAGAGCATCACGTGTGGACCCCCTTGCCAAGTGCCAGCTGGACGCTAAACTGATTGGCCAGGGCAGAGGGGTGCTGGCCTCAGCAGCACTGTGGTCCCTCCGAAGCAGCAGGGCGCAGACGTGGGCTAACCGGGTGGATGCTTTTCCAGAAGCGGGTACCAGACTATGTAAGCAACAGTCTGCTGCGAGGTGGCGGGTTGCCAGCCTGGCTCTATCTCGTCTAATGGGGCTGTTTCTCTGATCTAGTATAGAAAATCCTAAATCCCCACATTTTTCACTGCCCTCATTTAAAAATGCTGGCTCCTGGCTTGCTTTGTAATATTTTAAATATAGCATCCTTTATGTTTTTGATGTATGCACCATATGTTTTGAAAATGGCAACAAAATCCATTGGGCTTGTGGGTGGAGGTTAAAGGGAAACAGCATTTCCATACGGGAAGCCACAAATACAAAACACAGCAGCAAACAGAAAATCTCTCCGTGCATCAGCCAGAAATAAGCTCATTTCTGTCCTGGCTGTCTCCAGCATATTTGTGTGCGTGCAAGGAACCGGCCTGAATGTTTCCATTGTGTCAGCTCCTGTCCTGGACACCCTGGCACTGACTCCGCAGCCCCCTCCAAGGCCCAGTGGGAGATGCCACCGTGTCAGAGACCATCTGACAGCTCCTTTGCCCTTTCTCTTCCTCAGAAAGCCCCTTTGCTGCTTTCTACTTTGGTTTCTTTTTTTTTTTTTTAATTTTTTGACTGGGGTGGATCCCTCCTGCATCCCTGGCTGGCAGTGGCGGGTGGGCTTTGGCAGTGGAGGGGAGAGCCCCCCCTGGGCTCCCTGCACTCCCACGCAGCCCAGACTGCCTCCCAGCGCTGAACACAGACACTCTTTAACAGGAAATGTGGCCTCAGCAAAATGATGAGCTAACGGTTTTCATCTTTTGCTGAGACCTCAAATTTAGTCTCTTCTACCATGCACATCTGGCACCCCTTGACTCTAGGACCCAAGGGCATCGTCTTGCATGGACGTCCCAAACTTGTCCAGTCTGGTTGGAACAGAAAGTAGTATTGTGTGGGTTGGGTCTAACCCACAGCTGGGTTCTCGGAGTCTGAGGCTGCTGGGTGAGCTGTTTGGCTGGCTGTAGCTCACCCACTTGTCATGCCTCATGAATAAAATTAGGGGAAGGAGGTGGGGTCCAGCCAGTGCCTGTCTGCAAAGTGAGCTACTTTCCTGAGACCACCCTGCTAGGTCACCAGCCAGCATCACCCCAGGTGAGCAGGAGAGAGACTGGGGTGGCCAAGGGCAGCAGTAGGGCTGGTGGTACACGTGTGGCCATTGGGTGGCCAAAAGCTTCTGCTAGAGGTGGCAGTTCTGGTTTGGCCCTGCACTCAGAGGGTGGGTGGGATGCAGTGGCCACATGTACTGAGGGAGGGGATGTCATGGGATGGCCGCGGTGACGTTCACAAGAGGAGCCATGGTGAAAGCTTTCATCTTTGCTCTTGCTCCGCAGCATCCCATTGCTCTGGAGATTTGGGGCTGGGGCTGAGTGTCACCCCACAGGACATGCATGCCCTGGGGAAGGCAGGGGCCAGCAGCAGGGAGGGGAGGCTGCTACCAAGGATTTGGCTGTGTGCTGCAGCATGGCCTCCTCCTCCAGGCAATGTGGCTTCAGGTGCTTCTGCTGCACCTGGGATCTACAGAGGGCCACTGCGAGCAGCTATGTGACTGTGACCACTTGGGTGGGTTTGTACTCACCCAGACCCCTGTCCCCAGCCCTGCTTTGGACTTAGGCAGAGCTCAAGCCATGGATGTGTGATGTGTCTGTGCAGGATGCGCTCATCCACCACACACCCCCTCGCTCACGCACAATTTATTTGTATCTGTAGCAGCTCAAGCAAGATTTTTTGAGCTGAACCAGATGTAAGCATGAAATCCCATCTTCAGCCTCTCAGCAGGGATCCCCCTCGCCCGCCTCAAATAAACCTTTCTGCAGCCTGAAATGCTGATCTCAGAGAGTGCTCCACATCTGCTGGGGAGGCGGCAGCCGGTGGG
>NW_010397325.1:18331-19873 GCF_000710305.1 Buceros rhinoceros silvestris
GCCCCAGCACGGTGTCCTGGCTGCCTGCGGCAGGCTGGGGATGCCTCCAGCTGCGGGTCAGGGCTGGGACGCTGCAGGGAGGTGTGTGTGGCGGCAGGAGGGCAGGAGCACGTTTATCGACTCTGGCTGTGTCCCTGGCCAGTTTGTGTTGTCTCTGTGTGTGAATGGGTGGGTTTTGTGCAGCGCCATAGTAGCCCAGTCTCTCCTCTCCCAGCAGGTTCCATGAGAGCTCTGCCCCCGGTGCAGGACTGGGATGCACAGCATGAGGCCGGGGGCTTTTGGCAGCTCCCCAATGGCTCCAGCATCTCTGCATCACCCTGGGCTTCGCTTCTGCTGCTTGTTGCTTTGTTAGACCTCCTAAACTGTGGCTGACCCTCTGAATTGAGAGGCAATCCCTCAAGACGGACCTGTTCTGTCTTTCTGGGCCCAGATCCAGCATCTTAGCAGCCTCCCGAGTGAAGAGCTGACGTGTGTGCATGCAGGCGTGTGCTCAGGGCATCCAAGTGTGTGTGTGTCCTCCATGGTGGTGGGACACCTCTGTCATCTCCTGCTGGGGCAGGGGGAGAGAGAAGAGCTCTGGGCAGAGCATGCGCTCTGGATTTGGCCCCTGGGGATGCCTGCTTGCTGTCTGCATCCTCCATCTCTCCTTCAACTCGCATGCACGTGCCTCTGTCCCCCTCTCCCCCATGACTTCACTGCTCTGTTTTTCTCCAAAGCAAAGCAAAGCAAATCAATAGTTGGCCACGCTCCTGGGCAGCTCTGCACAGCTCCCCAGCTTTACACCAGCGTGTGCCATGCAGCCCCCGGTGCTGCCACAGTGCCCTGTGCGGCTGCTGGCTCTGCACCAGTGCAGTGCCAGTCCCTGCGCAGCTTGGCCAGCTGCCAGACCACAGGTGCCAGTTGAGCTTCTGACACCGGCTGTAGGAGCTGCAAGGTGCTTTGGGGTCTGAATCGAGGTCTTCTCAGCCCTGCACATCCCGTGAGGAGTGGCTCGTGGCAGCAAAGCCAGCAGGTCTGCAAGCTGGAGGTGGGAGTGCCTCGAGCAAGGACCTCAGCATGGCTGTGGGGAGCCCAGTGGAACTGGGACCTGGTCCAGCTGTGCTGCAGTGAGGCTTGCTCACAGGGCCTGAGCAGCTCAGGTCTGGTACCCTCCGCCCCTACCGCACCTGATCCCTGTACAAGCCCGGGTGCGTTTCTGGCCAGGCTGCCCTTGCAAGGGAGTCCCGGCAGTGCTGGCAGCATGAGTCACATCGTGCCTTTGGGGATGGAGACGTGTACCCCATGTGCTGGGGGAAGCATCTCACTTCCCAGCACCGCTAGTCCTGTGTTGCTGTTGGGGGCTGCTTCTCACTGCAGTGGATCTGGATAGCAGTTGGACAGGCAAATGCTGAGGAGCTGCACCAGCACAGAGCAGTTCTGCTCACCCCACTGAACCCAGAGCCTCTGACACCTCTGGGTGCCGCAGCCAGGGCTGGCCATGCGGACAGCTGCCGCTCCCCACCTCCGCCGCTGGGGCAGGTCCCCCCTGCCGCGGGCGGTTTT
>NW_010397325.1:19998-20644 GCF_000710305.1 Buceros rhinoceros silvestris
CCTCCGCCGCTGGGGCAGCTCCCCCTTCACGGGGCTGTTTTGGGACTCCTTCCTGAGCCTGACCTCATGTCCGAGCGGGGCGTGAGCTAATCTCCTCGCAAAGATTTAAAGAGGAATAGGGAAAGTAGCGGCCTGGCTTGCAGCGGTGCGGAGCATGCTTGCTCCTGCCTGGGAATGGGGCAGAGGGGGCTGCTCCCAGCTGTCCTGCCAGAGCCTCCGCAGGGCAGGACCCAGCACCAGCTCTCCGCCACGCCATCCCTCCTGCTCACAGAACTCCCTGCTCCGTGCTCACCGCAGCTCCTGCCCTGGGCAGCCATGCATTTCAGCCATTATTAATTAAAATGCAATCTATCTTTTCTCGTGCTCTCCCCAGGATGCCAGGAACTGCTAAAATATTCTCAGGGATAATAGGGAAGGGAATTAGTTACTGTGAAATTTGAGCTGTGCCTTTTGGAGATTTATTGCCATTCCTAGAGCCTGCGATTCCCTCTTGAGTACTACACCTCCAGCCCTGCACTCGCTGGAAATACCGCGCCTGCCTGGGAGACTGGGCACACCGTGGAGGACACACAGGCAGCTGCGGTGCCTGCAGATCTGGTACACCAGCTGCCGGGGGGTCTCTTTTCCACCAGCCATTGGAGGCGGT
>NW_010397325.1:20665-26228 GCF_000710305.1 Buceros rhinoceros silvestris
GAGGACCCACAGGCAGCTGCGGTGCCGGCAGATCTGGTCCACCAGCTGCTGGGGGATCTCTTTTCCCCCAGCCATTGGAGGGGCTGATCTCTTCGTCTCTGACCTGTGAGGTTATCTGCAGCACTCGGTGTCAGTTCTGGGATGCAGCCCAGCGCCGTGATGGGACAGGCACTCTGGGTGTGATACGGCATGTTAGGATGAGAACAATATTGCTTGTGGAGAGCAGCTCCTGTGCAAGCGCAGTGCTGGGAGCAGAAGGAGGCAGCAGCCAGGAGGGTTTTGCCTGAGGTGCTGAGCGCTGACCGTGGGAGGAGCAGCCCCAGCCCCTGCCCTGCTTGCGAGCGGGGGCTGTGGGATGCACAGCCTTCCTTCTCCCACATTGCCCAGTTCTTCCATTCCTCCTGTGAATTGCTGCTGGCGGGGCATGCACAAGGTGGGGAGCAGCTGGTCCAGTGCAGGGAGGCTGAGTATCCCACAGACCCTTCTTGGAAGGGTTGAAATGGGTGGAACTGCTTGCTGCTGTCTGTTAGTCATAGCAAAAGATCCCCAAATCCCAGCTGCAGCCCTTGGGCCTGGTGCTGGGAGGTGGGCTGCTGCCCAGTTGCACCCAGTTTGGGGGTCTGTGGAGCCCAGGGCTCTGCTGGAAGAGGTTTTCATGATGTCTGCAGACAGGCAAACGTGCTAGTACCAGGCATCCTGGCTGCAACTGCAGTTCAAGGAGATCTTGTTGCCATGACAAGCTGTACAAGTATTATCTGGGAAAAACCGACCCTGGCAGTGCTTGTTGGAGATGGGAGAAAAGCAGCCGGTGTGGAGGGCACCTACATACCACACAAGGCATGCACCAATGTGGCTGCAAGCACGTGTGTTGAACCGCACACACTGAACTCCTCCTAACATGCGTTATCTTCCAGTATTAGACCCCACCACTGGCTGAGTGATGATTTAACTTCAAAGGGTGTTTCTGTGCTGGGAAGAGAGTGCCATTAAAAACCCCTGTGCCTCTGGGTGGGGGCTGCTACTAGGGTGAGAGTACCAGCAGCAAGGGGTGCAGCCCAGCTCCGGGCACCCACCCCGTGGCACTGATCAGCGTGGTGCTGGGGACATTGTTTAGCCCGCGGCAGGGTGATTGTCCTCCTCTGTTGCCCGATGAGAGACGAAAGGGATTGCTTTCCCTGGATGCGGGCCCTGGATGTGACTGTCGCTGCAGCCCTGCGAGCCGAGATGCCACGCACAGGCTTGTCCCCCACCCGGGGATCCCCGGCCCGCACCGGGCTGGGTGCCCGATGAGAGACGAAAGGGATTGCTTTCCCTGGATGCGGGCCCTGGATGTGACTGTCGCTGCAGCCCTGCGAGCCGAGATGCCACGCACAGGCTTGTCCCCTCCGCGGTGCTCCCTGGCCGCTGCCGGGCTGGGTGGTGGGGGTTGCTGGGACAGCACGCTCCCCGGCTCCGGGCAGCCCAGCAAGTAGCTGTCAGGCTGGGGAAGCTTGTGAGCACCACACAAGGCTGACTATTGTCATGCTGCTCTGCACCGCCGGCTTCAAATGTCCCTGCACCTGCAAGAACTAGAAGAGCAACTTTTTCTTCTTTTTCTGGAGAATCTGGAAAAGTCACAACTGCAGCAGTCAGAGCTTTCAGCAAACTAGGAACATCCTGGGACCCCTCACCCAGCACACCCCATGGCCCCGGCAGTGGGACTGGGGCTGGGTAGTGGGGAGGTTTCCCCAGGCGGTTTCTGCAGGGGAGGAGGTGGAACCTGCTGCAGCCAGCAGTGGGGTCTTGGGGGTTGCCCAGCGTGTTTCGGCCTTGCCTGGGCTGCCCGTGCTGGGGCAGTAAACATCCTGCGGGCAGGCACGGGCGGCTGCTGGCGTTCGGGTCAGCACGGGAAGGCAATTGCTGGCTTCCTCAGCACTCGCGTTTGGACAATAATTTCCGTGAATGCAGCCAGAAACAAACTCTGCTGTGCAAGCAGAGCCCTTGTTATTCAGTGTTCCATCTTTTTTTCCTTTTTCTTTTTATCCTCTTTCTTTTTCTCCTTCTTTCCTTCCCTCTTGCTTTTTACCCTTCTTCTTTGCCTCTTTCAACTGTGTTTTTGACCTCCCTCCTCTCTCTTCTCAGAGCAGTAGCAGCCTGTGTGTCCCCTGCAGACCAACTCCCCGACTGGCACAGGGTCCTGCCATGCCCTGGCTGTTAGCACCAGACCTTGGCACCCATTTGGACACCTTCCCATGTCACTGGCCAGCTGCAGCAGCTGCCACCCCTTGAATCTGTGTGACAGCTTGCTGCCTCATCCCAGTTCCAGCTTGACATGAGCTCCGAGGAACCGTCCCAGCGCTGGGGACCCAGCGCTGGCTGCTTTGCTTCCCAGTGCAGTGCTGGGAGCTTGGGGAGCAGAGCAAGTGGAGAGGCTGGTTCTGCCTGCTCTACCCCTCTGCACGGGCAGCACTGCCCCTGTGGTGCAAAGCATGGTGCTGCCGGCTCGCTGGGCTGTGCCCACACCCCGGGCCCCCGTCCTTCCTGCCTGCCATCCTGGGCATGAGCCCAAGGCTCAAATCCATAGTGAACCCCAGGGCTGGGGGCTGGAGCGGGACCAGAGCATGCACCTGAGCTCGTTGGGAGCCTGTTGCAGTGGTTTCGCCTGGCTGCCAGCCCTCTGGGG
Organism: Buceros rhinoceros silvestris; assembly: GCF_000710305.1. Lineage (NCBI taxonomy): Eukaryota > Metazoa > Chordata > Aves > Bucerotiformes > Bucerotidae > Buceros > Buceros rhinoceros. The sequence continues at coordinate 23,328 of NW_010397325.1, forward strand.
AAGGCAGTGGGTGGGTAGAGGCACTGACAGGCACACGGCGAGCAGTGAGGGTGCTGTGGGGTGGGAGTGCAGGCACCTCTGCCCTGTATCCTTGTCCTACCTCTGCAGAGAATGGACTTGCGCAGAGCTTAGCTGCCGCTACCTTGTGATATCCAGCCATGATCTTTCAGGTCCTCACCGCCATACCCAGCTACAGAGGACTCCCTTCCCTGTGCCATGCCAGTGCTGGTCCAGCGTCCCTGCTCCAGCCCTGTCCTGCTGCTGGCAGCCACACACCCTTGCCTGCACTGCCATCTGCCACCCCAGCTCTGCTGGCTGTCATCCTCGCAGCAACCCACATCTAGTTTGTGTCCTGTGTTACACTGAGGAAGGAGACATGGTGCGGGAGTGACAGCGGTGGGGGGCAAGGGGACAGTGTGAGGCAGGTGGAAGCAATAATTGGTCATGATCTAATTAGGGAAGCCTAGAGCTAGATTAGGAGCTGTGACACAGTGGAGGTTTTTTGCCGTAAGCCGCAGATGGCTCTGCCTGCGAGCTGGGAGAGGAGAGGCTGGGGGGGCTCGTAATCCTGCCTGCACACTGCTCTGTGCCGAGTGGCAGGACTGTTTTCTGATGGCTTGGAAATACCTCAGTGCTAGTCCCTGTAAGGCGGGTGGTCCCCATTGCTCCCCGCACTGCCCCACTCCCTGCCCCACTCCCTGCCCCACTCCACGTGTTGCACTGGAGATGGCACTCCATCACTGGAGACAGCAGTGGATGCAAAGCCCCTCCAGGCTCAAACTATCCCACAGCAGATCCATGGTACCTGCTCTCAGCCTGTGCCTTTATTGGGAGCACACAGCCTGCTCCAGCTTAGAAACGTAAATATTAAGGAATCAAGTGACACTTCTGGATTGTATTTAAGGGAAAGATCAGAAGAGAAAATATTTTGACCAAAGGTAAATGAAGAATTTTCTCCTTGATCAAAATGACTTTTATGTGCAGAAGCTCGATGGAAAGCAGTAGCCTGAGCACCGGGATGGCCATGCAGGTGTCACAGCAGGTGTCACATTCACCACTGGAGCTGAGCATCCCGACTGTTGGGCTCCTGTATTTCAGCAGTAATTCAGCTGATCTCTCAACTGGACCACCAGCGCTGGCATGGCCCACATCGTGCCCTTACCCAGCTATTCACTGCCAACAGCCCAAGCAGCTTTCACCACCATCAGCTCAGCAGGGAGCTGGGGCAGGCAAGCAGCCGCGGTGGCTAGAGCGTTCTCATTCCCACATGCTGGGGTTGGAGGCAGCCTCACAGGATGGCCAGCTGTGGCACTCCCTGTGCCTACGCACAGCACCAGCATCATTTGGTTCCAAACTCATCTTTCCCTTCCTCCCTAAGGCATTTTTATGGCTGCAGCTGAGCTCTTTGGCTGCTGCAGGACAGCAGGCAGGAGCCTTCAGCCCTGCTGCTGATGAGAAACCCATATCCCAGGGCTGCTGGAGCTCCCACCCTTCCTCCCCAGCCACCCTTGGGGCGCAACACATCTCCTGCCTGGAGGGGAAATCCTCCCCCTCGCCCTCACCTCCCAGGGGTTCAGAGCTGGCCACATCACCCTGCATCCCTGCTGCAGCAAGAGGAGTTGGGATGCAGGCTCCTGAAGCACCACCTCTTCCTCCCCGTATCCCAGTGAGGGTTTCTTTTGTGCCCTCTCACTCTCCGCCCCCAGCCCAGCACATTGTGTCCCATCACCCCAGCCTCTCCCTCAGCCTCCAGTACTTCCAGAAAAATTCCTTTCTGGCCAGTCATTGCCGCCCCTCGGCCTCGACGCCTCCGGGGCTGGCGTGCTGGTGGGGCCAGGCTTCCTCTTCCTGAGCCACCCCAGCCCACGCCACGCTCCCAGCTCCCTCCTTGCCTTCACCCAGTGCGGTGGCCTCGACCCATCCCTAGGGACAGGGAGCGAAGTCTGGCACCTAAGGCCACCTCAGGATTCAGGTGCCCAGTGGAGATGCCCGGCTTCCCCAACCCTCCCCACAGGAGCCAAGTCACACACACCCCTCATACCATGCTGGCCCCACCACCCCCAGTGGATTTTTGTGAGAGGATGATTTCCAGCCCCCGTTAGCGCAGGGAGCATGCAGAGGATGACAGCGGGCAGGAGTAGGAGGCAGCAGCTGCCCCATGGGGGTGTGAGGACTCCTGACAACATTGTCTGCCTTGACACACTGCTGCTGCTCCCCATCACCTCCCAGCAGCCACCCCAGCTCAGGTTGCCCAGGCACACACCCAGCACCCCATGGAGCTGGACCCCATGCTGACAGCAGCCCCCCATGGAGCTGGACCCCATGCTGACAGCCACAGCACCCAGTGGAGACATCTCCCCAGCACGCAACCAGCACCCACCGGCTCACACCTTGCTGCACATGCCAGCACTCAGCCCCAGCAGCACCCCCTCCCTTCAGTCCCCTTCACCTGTGGCTCTCAGAGTGTTGTGCAAATATTAATTACTGGTAATTAATTAAATCAGGCCTCCCTGTCCCCCTGAGGAGATGCTGTCTCATAAACATGCTGATAGCAAACACAGCTTCAGGACAGGCTCTTGGAGCTGGGAGGGAGCTTCCAGTTACCTGTTGCTAATGATCAAGCCCAGCCTGCAGCAGTTTCTACCTGACTGACCTTCCTGGAGGGCTGATGGGCTGGGAGGGGGAGGTAGGTGGGAAACCAGCAAGCAGGACCTGGGCTGGTCCCAGTAAGGGATGATGGATGGGTCTTTATAAATGCCCCAGGTGTCCTGTTCTTTGCAGCTTGTGCTCAGGGAGGGTTGGTCCTGGTTTGCTGGTGAGGTGTGGGGCTGTGGTGCATGAGGGGCTGTCTGGGTAGGAGGCAGGGGGGGGGGGGGAAACAGGATGGGGGGGCCCGGGTAG
>NW_010397325.1:26344-31032 GCF_000710305.1 Buceros rhinoceros silvestris
GGGGGGGGGCCAAGCAGCTGGTGGAGCTTGCTTTGTGTCAGTCCTTAGGCCCTGAGCCACCTTGGGTGTTTTTGTGCTCTATTGTTTGCATTGGTGTTGAGCCACCGTCTCTCCAAGGTAGATGGTCACCTGCCCATCAGCCCCTGCCTTCTGAGGGGCTTAGAGCGTGTCAGAGGCACTGTGCGGGTTCAGCATTCCCCTGCCCTGCTGCAGGAAGGCAGAAGGTGGGTGCCCTGGGCATGAAGGAGAGGGCTTGCCCAGGGATGCCCAGCAGAAACCTGATGATTGCTCACTGCAGTGTGGGTTGGAGGATCTCTTGGGCAAGGTCCCTCTGCTCTCCTGGGGGACAAGGCTCCTCTATGCAGTTTTGGGTGTTGTTTGGGGGCACAGTATCTCTCCCCCACCCAGGCTGCAAGCTCCCTTGCTTGCGTATGGCAGCCGCTGCCTGTCCATAAGACTGTGCGGGGCACCGATCCCTGACCAGAGATGCCACCTTAATCCAGCTCAGTGGGAAATCTGCTGCGTGCCCACGCAGCCCTCTGTGGCAGCTCACTGCCTGGCTGTGCCCTCTGTGGATCAAGCGCCAGCGAGGACACGGGGACAGCCCTGCAGCAACCCGGCTCTGGGCAGCCTTTTGCACTGCATTGTGGAGCACAAATGTGTTAATCGCTGAACAAAACCAGCTTAATTTCCCGCTCTGCCAGCAAACACGGGAACAAACTGGGGTGAGATTAAGGCATTCCTCAGGCAGCTCCCACCCCCTGACCCCAACTGCTGTATCTTGGCCTGTGAGGCCACTAATGCTACTTATATTATTACTGGATTATTTTGGTGTAATGAGCTTTGTCCTGCTCAGCTGTCCCTCTGCTCAGGGGCGTTGTGATGCGTAATGCTTCCTGCGCGAGGCCACGAGGCGGGCAGCTGCCAGCTCAAAAACAAGCAGAGCCCCAGCAAAACAATGCATGAATGTTCCCGGAGCAAAATTCCAGCATGGGCCGGAGGTCAATCACAAATCAGGGAGCTTTAGGCTTAGTGCTGAACAAAGCTGGCAGGCAGGAGGGTGATGGTGCCCTAAGCCATGTCTTGACCCATCTCTGTGGGTACAAATAGGAGTGACCACATTGGTTTCATCTCTGCCAGCGGTGTAACATCTCTTCCATCCTCAACTCCTTCTCCTCTGCCTTCCCTCCCGTCAGACTTGCCAGTGCAGGGGCTTGGTGATGTGTTGCTATGGACACCAAGAAGTTTCCCCTGGAGACCAGAAGCCTGGAATGAATGATGTCCACATTTTTTGACTGATGGTTTTTTTCTCCCCTTTTTTTTAGTTACTAATATTTGTTTAAGTGTTGATTAATACCCTGCCTGTCTGCTGCTTTTCTTTCTGCGCTTTGTGGATAGCCATGGCTGTGTCCCAGGGCTTGGCTCCTGCTTTGTTCTCTGCGAGGGTGCGAGCACTGCGTGCGCGTGGGAGGAAGTTTCAGAGCTGTAACTCTTGCTCTGCTGGAGACCCCTAAGGAAGAGATCCCTCATGTATTCCAGCCTTGGAAGACCCTCTTGGGGTCAGGCCTGGCTCACCCTGCTGAGCTCATGGGTGCTCACCAGCAGCAGCTGCTGCAGGAGGTCCTGCTGGACCCCCCTTCCGAGGGCTTGCGCCTTCCTGCAAAAGCACGGGTGGGGGTACCCTGCTCCCTCTACCTGTGTCTCTTCATTGCATTTGGGACCCCAAAGTGATTTGGATTGGGACTAGCTCTGTGCTGATATGAGCTCCAGGCCTGACTCCCATTTGACAGCTCCTCTGCTGGCACTGCAGTGCCCTTTGATACCTCAGGTACCACTGTTACCCTCTGAGACCTCTTGGCCTGCCACAGCAGGGGCAGGAGGGAAGTCCTAGCAACTCTTGGAAGTTCCCATCAAGACTGGAGCCTGAGTTTTCTGAGGGGGCACTCTTAGGAAAGCCCCTTGGCTTTCCTTGCAGCCATCAGATAAGGCTTAGCAAGGCAGCCAGTCCCCAGCAGCTCCAGGAGACAGAGCAGCAGTCGGAGGGCAGCCCATTCTCCCAGTGGTGAGCAATGCTGCATGTCCATAGAACGTGTCTCCGGGCACTTGGCATATGGGATGGGATTTTACTGTGAGACAGCCTCAATGTCATTTTGACTTCTCTGCCTTTGAAGCCGATAATGGGCTGTTTCTGTCCCCTGTCACATTATCTGCCCCTCAGTGAATGAAGAGCCTCTCTGATGAGTGATCTCCTCTGTCCTGTGCGCCTTCCTCCCTGCTCCGGAGGGAGTTCACATACCAGGTTTCAATCAGCTGCTTCTCTTGTTCCTGGGAATGCAGTTCAGCACTGGGTCAGAATGTCTCTGCTGCGTTGAAATCCTGCCCTTCACTATTCGCGTTGCCCAAATTGTGACTCCCTCTCTGAAATCTCCCAGCAAACAAGTCCTCTGCTGCTTGGCCCCTGCCTGCATGGTTAGCACGGTGTCAGCCAGCCCAGAGCTCCTGTGAGCAGCCCGTGCCCTTGCAGGTGGGGCAGGGAAAGCAGGAGCTGCTCTTTGAAATGTTTGTGTGTGTGTGTTTGAGGACTGTGCTGAGACAGCAGGAAGACCCCCTGCCCCATAGGGTTCCAGGGGAGCGTGGGGCGAGCCTGCAGGATGTCAGCCCCTTGTGTTTGTCTGCAGAGCTGCTAGAGGAGGATGAGGAGTGGGGGTGAGTCTCAGGACTGTCTGCAGCAGGAGAAGGTCAGCTCTTCCCTCTAGCTCTGGGGGAGCTGCATTGCCCTCCCTGCCCTGCAGCCCCTGGCCTGGCACGGAGCCCGCACGTACCACGGTGCTTCTCCGGAAGGAGCAGTGAGGCTGGGATGCTGCTCCTCACTGGGGAGGTGAGAGTCCCACCAGGGCCAAGCACTCAATTGCTGTGATGTTTGAAAGCTCCTTGAAAAATGACTTCTTCATCCAGTTCCGAACCAAACAAATGCGAGCTCCAAAGAACAACAGTTCCTTCCTGTGCTGCTGCCAAATCAGTGCTCGCTGGTGTCTTTCTGAGCAGGTCAGCAGCAAGCCAGGGCTGCCCAAGGGCTGAGCAGAGCCAGTGGGGAGCTGATCCCTGTGTTGTCCTTCTGCACCTGCTTAGGAGACAAGAGAGCATCTGGGGAGCTCTGCTTGGCTTTGGGGGTGATGGTGCAGGAGACTTGGTTATCCATGCAGGGACAGGGAGCAGTGCCCAGGCACTGACACTGCCAGCAGTCTGGAGACCCGTGAGCCAAACAAGGGTAGTGGCTCCTTTTTGGGGACAGGGAAATCCTGAATCCAGAGAGGGATGTGCACCCAGCTCAGAGTCACTGGGCATCAGCATGGTCTCAGATGTCCTTTGCCCTTAGCAATGGCCTGATGCCTGGCTGCTGTGTCATGGTCGTTGGAGGGCTCTTCTGCAGCTGCCTGGCTGAGGTCAGTGCTATGACACCCAGCTGTGTCCCAAATCCTAACAGACCTTTCCCCTCTCTCGCTTTTCCCTCCCTCCCTTCTGCCACCAGTTCCCTATCAGCAAAACCCCTACACCCCTGGGAGCAGCTCCACCGTCATCCAGTGCTACCGCTGTGGGGACACCTGCAAGGGCGAGGTGGTGCGAGTCCAGAGCAATCACTTCCACATCCGCTGCTTCACCTGCCAAGGTAGGATGGTGCTGCCAGAGGAGCTGGTGGCCAGGTTGGCCCGTGGCCATGGGTGCAGTCTGGAAAGTAAAAGACTGGGGATGGACCTGCCTGGCCTGCTGAGATGTGGTCATGTGCCTAGGGTGGCAGCTTCCTGCAGGGGTGGATATGGCATGGTGCAGGTGGTGGCATGGAGCTGTCACAGTGCAGGCAATGCCTCTGCCTGATGTCAGAGCTGGTAGGGTGTGAACAAGGGTGACCAAGGCCAGGGCACCATCACTACGCCCAAGCTGCCTGAATGCCAACAACCTGCACTGCACCACTCCCAAACATACCCGCGGCCCATCTGTAAACTGGGGGTGCACTGGGTCCTTCAGCCACCTGCTTGACCCCAAATCAAGAGGAAGAGGAGGAGGTGTCACCAGCCTGGATGATAGGCAGCGAGGTGGGGGAGATGCCCAGAGCGATTCCTTGCAAGCGCTGGGTGCAGGTGGTGGATCACTGCCACCCACACATGAGATGTCACTGAGATGCCATGGGATGCTGTGTGCTGCAGCTGGGGCTTGGTGGCCCCCAGGGGCTGCGCTCTCAGGCCACTGGCTGCTTCTGTAGATTTTAAAGCGTCCCATTACAGGGGCTGTTCAAAGGTCTCTGGTCTTCCAAGCTGCCAGCACCTTGTGCTAAGCAAGACGTAAATCCCCACCCCCTTGGTGGATCTCTGGGAGGGAGTGTGGGCCCCAGGTTGCCCTCGGGGCTGACCTACATGGTGCTGAGCCCCCTGCCCCTTCCCAGCTCGTGTGTGTGGGATCGTGGGAGCTGCACATGCAGACAAAGAGCTCAGACAGCCGTTGCTTCAAGGAGTCCAGGAGTCAGCAGGGAGAGCTTGGCAGTGCTCTGATTTCCAAGTGAAAGGGAATAAATAATGAGAGGAAATCCTCCTGTCTCACCTCCCCTCACAGCTCTTAGCCCTGCCACCTCCAGCTGGCTGCCACCAGCTCCCATGCCAGCCCCGTGGCTTTTTCCCCAACAAGGCCCACAGGCC
>NW_010397325.1:31106-31390 GCF_000710305.1 Buceros rhinoceros silvestris
GGCTGCCCCCAGCTCCCGTCCCGGCCCCGTGGCTTGTCCCCAACATGGCCACGGGAGCCTGGTCCAGCCCCTGGGGATGTGCTAGGGGTCACAAAGCAAACCGAGCCCAGACCTGCCTCATTTTTGCTTGCTTCTGTTTCCTGATGCTATCCCAGAGCTGGTGGCCTATCCCTCATCTCTGACAAGTGAACGTTGGCAGGCTGTTTTGAAGAGCAGTGGGTGCTGGCCCTGTACCACCTGGCTGTCTGCTCACAGCTTTGCCAGGGGATGCTCTGAGGGAGAGG
>NW_010397325.1:31564-31821 GCF_000710305.1 Buceros rhinoceros silvestris
GGGGGCTGCTGTGCGGGCCAGCCCATGGGTGCAGGTGGGTTGTGCAAGGACAGGATAGGGTGGTGCTGGGGGTTGAAGAGTAAAGCAGAGGCCAAGACGGGCTGTGGCTCGGTTGCTTTGTAGTCCCTCTGCTCCATGCTGTCAGCTTGTGAGGGAGGTGATGGGCATTGTGCAAAGGCCCCAGGACCTGGTCCCTGGGCCACTCCTCAGGTGCCTTGCAGGGTCAGATGCTATCGAGGTCGCTCTATGGGTGGAAA
>NW_010397326.1:0-23147 GCF_000710305.1 Buceros rhinoceros silvestris
CCAGCCCGGAGCCGCGCTGGGACCCCCGCCCGAGCCGCCGGGAACTGCCAGCTGCCGCCGCACTCCAAAGAGCTGAGCTGGGAATCATCACCGCCGCGCTCCAAAGAGCCACGCCGGGAACAGTCGCCTCTGCCACCACTCAAGCCACAAGCCCAGCCGCCACCGCGCCAGGGGACAGCTGCTCTCGCCACGGAAGTCGCCACTGCCACAGCTCGGAGCCGTGCCGCAAGCATCGCAGGAGCAACATTGTGCCGCACTCCACTCGTCCGGGAGCCAGCCACCCACGTGCGCTGCGCCGGAGACCCCCGGAGCTGCTACCGCTGAGCCCCGTCACTGCGCCACCTTGGCACACCACATTGGAGCCCCGCTGAAAGTGCCGAGCTGAGCCCAGACTGCCCGCGCGCCCGAGACCGGTTTGCTTTTGCTTTGCCTCAATCAATGCCGAGCTGAGCCCAGACTGCCCGCGCGCCCGAGACCCGTTTGCTTTTGCTTTGCCTCAATCCATGATAGAGACTGGTAGGATTGTGCCGATTCTGCTCTATCTCGCACTGCCGGGTAATTCATAACTGCGCGGGTCTCTGCGTGCTGCTCAAGTGGCAGAACCACGTGGCCGCTGCCATCTCGGATCACTGTCATGGTCCATGTTTGCTTTCGGTTTAACCCTCAATATCTCACTGGTTTTCCTTTGTATTTAATATATCCCTGTTGGTGGTGTTATTAAACCTTGTTTCAGTTTTCCAAAAAGCATTTTAAAGGTCTCACGAGTTCTTTTCTCCCTTCCACTATCTCTGGTGGGATAGGGAAGGGTATTATTGTCATCGGACCTTGGTTTTACCTCGACCAAACCGTTGACAACCTCCCATGAAAGTAAACTAAAACCAGAGATCATGGAAAAGATTGGCATTACGAACAGTTTCTGCCCTCTGGCAGACACATATGGGCTAATTCTGGTGACAATAACACCCAGAGAAATTTCAGGACACAAACTAAAGACTACGTAAAGGCGAGTACAGAAAGCTAACCATATAACCCAATTTTAGCAGAATATGCAGTCATACTTCAAGCTTGTATTATTGCACAGTAAAGCTAAAGAGTATATTGACTTCTCTCTAGTGATCCTAATTTTACTTTCAACTGCTTTTCCCCATTTGAAATTTGCAATTCAATGCAATCAATTTTACTTTAGTTAAACACTTTAATGTGCTCTAATAAAAGCAGGCAATTTATATTCTAATTCTGTTGTATTGAAACTGGCACTGGATTATGAACACACATGACAAAACACAGCAAGCACTACGGCAGTTAGGTAGAGGAAGTTTCTTCCTCAGTTATGTATACGAGATAAAATATTAGCCTGTCTGGCTCTTCTAAGGGTATAAGCAAATACACCTATACTTGGCAAATACACCTAAACACCAAACCATCTTAATTTCTATCTACTGTTTCTGAGATGCATCAAGGTAGTCTTTTAACACTTCACAGAAGTACCACATCATAATTTAAGGACCACTCTTGCAAATATTTTTTGTGCATGCTTCAACTGGGAGCACTCAAATAACTGAAATATTTCACTGGACCAGGATCTAGGACAGCAGAGAAAGAGCGCAATTCACATTTTATTGACACTACGTGGAGAAAGAATATATAGAGGTATGATGTAAGTACAAGACATGGATTCTATAATTTTTCATAAAATCTTTTCTGAGAAAGTCTTAAAAACTTCCTGTCTTCTATTGACGGGATCAGAGGATGACAGAGGAAGAACAAAACATTTTGCAAGTTGTTGTGTGTTCCCTTGCTGGGAATTACTTTTCGACAGCGAAGTTATCATCAATAATCTCATAAAGAAATAAACAGAAAAACTAATTAGAAAAATGGATTAATTACCATTGTCTAACAATCAGAATCTCATTTTTTACTTTTGTCTGTGTTTAGTCAACAAATATCCTTGCAGTATTGTTCAGTTTTGATTCTGTACACAGACTATCATCTAAGGAACCGCCCATTACACTCTTGCATTCTTTGCTGACTTTCCAGAATAAGTTCAGCAGTACCGAAGCCAATAAACCCTTAAAATCTGATGAAATCACCACCCGACACATCAGGTAACAAATCAGCTCAGCACTTTACCTTCTCAGGCTTGACCTGAGACATAGCTTTCACTGCAGAGGCAATTCTGCTTGCAAACAGGTGAAGGGTTGAAGAAACATGGAGTGCCCAAAGGAAAACTGGAAGAGTATATATGTATCACTTAATGCATTAGAATGAGCCCCTTCATCTGCCCGTTTCAAGTCTTCTTTTCTGAGCATCTAGAGATTCACAGAGCTTCACACCCATTCTAATCTTCCACCAAGTGTTTTAATGTATACTTTTACACTCAGAAACAACGAAAGCTCATGCAAACTTCAGGTAGAAATAGATTTAGGGTTACACTTCTTGGCTTGGTTTTTTTTCAGGTAGATCATCATATTCAAGGCAAAGGAATTTTGTGTTACATTATCAAATGTGAGTGGTATCACCTTCAGAAGGATTAATGGATTTGCATTGATGAAATATTGCAACACAGAAGACACATAATTATTGTTTTTACAGTTGATACTTCTCTCCCTTACATGTGCTACCTACTAGCACTGATTTAATCATTTTTTCTTATGAATTAAGGTCACATCAATTAGCTCATAGAAAGCCAAGCTTATTTGTGAATCAATTACCTCCTATGTGGTTTTTATGCTATTAATTTTTCAATCTTTCTTGATAAATGAGAAGCTATTAAATTTGGACAAATATTTTTACAAATCAGTTGGGAGGCAGGCAACAATAACAATATTCTAATATTTCCATGTAAATTAGCTCTTTATCTCTGTCTGTTTGTGGTAAAATACTTTTAAGTGGGTTTTGCTGCCAATCTGGCAGGCAGAGATAGTTAAAGAAAATACAATTAACAGATGAACATGCCACGAAGTATGGGAGGCTGCATTCAGAACTGCTCAGTTCTTTTGATTAACCTAGAGCTTGTGCAATTGCTGATCGATAAATATAATTAAATCAATCATTTCTTCTCAGAATTATTCACTCTGGGTATGGTAGGGAGTTATTAAGGACTTCCCTGACCTGCTATGACTGTGTTGGTCTTAGTGGTGATTTCAGCTAAAGGACAATTAGATTCTGAGGGCATGTCCATATATCAAGTTAGGTATGTAAGCAGGAACCATATAAAGAGTGCCTGAAACAAATATCATGACATATCTAATTTGGTCTAGCTAGTAGTAATTATGAAATACCCAGACTGCTCCACATTATGAAAACAAACGTGCCCTAGCTCAAGTAAGCAGTTGCCTCTTCAAATCACGCATTGCTTTGCAACTGCACCACCATCTCTCCTTTGCAGGTCAAGACCATACCATTTTCTGTAACAAGACAAAGCAACTGAAAGGTGCATCAAGTTACAAGGTTCGAAAACAAAAGATCAAATATCAGTTATAAAGCAGATGCTACTACACTCTTGAAGTTTGCTTTGTTTCACAAGGTTTGTATTTTCAGGTATATAAAGCAGGAGACAAATCTGGGGGACAGCTATAAATAAGCAAGCAGAATAGGAACAAAAGCAGTAAGCTACTACTGCGTAACAAGATACCAGTCCAACAATCCAACCACAGAGCTATCTAGGGGAGCACCAAATTCAGCTGTGTTTCAAAAAAAATGTTACTGTTAAGCAGAAAAGATAAAAGGAAAAAACATTAAGTGAAAAAAAAAATACTGAACCGCAGCCATAGAAGCCACTATTGCCTACACAGTTCCCTTTTTCTGTCAATTTATCCAGTGCAGTCATTTACTGCAACCCCTTTTGAGACTCAGTCTCCAGAATTTAGCTGCCTAGAAAGACTTTTTGCCATGGCACATCTTAAAGACCATAACTATTCACCCCATCCTCCTCGACTTCATTGACTTACAATTCTTTTCTGAATCCTTTTAAAAATTACTTTCCTTGCTTCAAGATTTCCATGTACTTTCTTCAGTTTATCCTCTGGATCTCTTGTGTATTTTTTCTTTAAATATTGGAATTTCTTTTCAACTCATGTTTGCTAGTGTCTAGTAACTAGATCTCTACCACATTGTCTGTATTCATACTGCTGCTATGTCAAAAGCCTATGTGGTTTATCCTACTGTCTCTTTTCCTCCTCTCTTGTCTCCTGGCTTTACTCACACTTCTGTTCTCAAAGTTCATCTATAAAATCCTCTTCCTTCCTCATTACAGTTCCTAATTTCACACAGTGACTGCTGTCATTTCTTAATTAACTCTGTAACTACATATAATTAAACTTTGTCACATTTTCTGAAGCATCTGGCAGGAAAGAAACACTGCAAATAAACCTGTAGTGTTACTGAATAGGTCACTATTAACTACAGCCTGTCTTCGTAACTTGCTCTATTTCTACCAACATCAACTACATCTTTCTCTTGGTTTAGCTGGTAAATCTTCCGGGACGGGAACTGTGTTTCAGTTTGGTTTCTGAAGAGCCCTGAAGAGTAGTTTCCAACTATTCTGAGACTGATGGTAGTGTAATTTAAAGAAGCTGTGGTAATAAACTCTAAGAGATAAAGGTTTCCTATAGAATTTAACATAATTAATAATGCACTGAGGTGCTTCAAAAACTGTTCCTTTCTTCAAACCGGATCTTGATTTGCGTAAATATGTGGGGTGTCAGTCCTACAGACAACTTACTAGCACAAAAATAAAGGGTACTTTTTACTGGAAAGAAATTTCCCTGTATGGCTCACCTCGGGTACCTGCTTGGCAGTGTTTGGTTCTGCATACCTCTCAGCTACACCTAAGAGAAAGCTTCAACAAAAAAAGACTTGAAACATCCCTGGGGGTTCCTGTGACAGCGCTGTCCTTGCCCATTAACCTTTGACAGGCACACTGACTGGGCTGCCGATTTGTTAAGCAATTGCCACAGACCTTGAGTTATGATTATAGGCAGTCCTTGTTAGCAGACACCTACTGCTTTAACATAACAATGAAGATGAGTCATTAGAGCAACTGCAGAGCATCGGTGAGCAAGTGCTGAGACAAATATGTCTGTCTGCTGTGACATCTAAGAGAGAACTGCCTTGGGATGGTCTTTGCATTATCTCTCCCTCTCCAACGTCTATCTCAAATATTGAAAGTTCACCCCTGCTGTAAGCTTGAAAGGAGAAGGAATTTTGCCCTTTCGCTATCCTTCAGGATCCTGCTTATTTCAGAAGACTTCATCAGTCTATCCAAGTCTGACACTCTTTATTGGGGTCTTTCCTCTGATCCTAGTAATACAGCTCCTCTAAGCTTTTTCCAAACACTAGCAGCAGTTCTATAAACTGGCGTGACTCATACACTACCACAGACTAAAGAGTGGGTATGAAGCTATCGTAAATTTCAGTCTGGAAGTACCTGGGAAAGTTATGGTTGGCAGCAGATAAACTGAGATGGTCTGTCTGCAAACTCAGAAACATGACTTTGCAGTTCACACTTGGTTAGATTATCCGTGTAATCCTCAAACACATTTATTTAATGTGGTACTGCTTTTCGACACTTCCATCAGGAAGTTTCCCCATACTGCTGCTTTAAAAGGGATTTTCCTAGCCCTGGAAAGATTCCTTTCATTTACCAGCAAAAATCCACCACCTTTTTTTACTTTTGATTTTGGGGAATTGTCTGTGTAAAGACAGATGGTCCCAGGTAGATTAAACAAGGATGGAAGAAGTTATAAAGATGGACTCTTTGATGAGTCTACCTGTGAGAAGTACAACACTGGGCAAGCATGTATAGAGAATATTGTAAGTGCTGTATGCCCCTTAAAACAATATCCTCAACACAATTTGGGATGAAATCTACATTCAGAATGTATTTTCACTTAAATAACAGAAGGAATGAAAATAGGTCAGTATCTCAATCTCCTGACTTTAAACTTTACTTCTCAGAGTGACGTGACAATCTGATGCAAATTAACTGGGTTACTGACTTGTTACAGTACTGGCACTTGGAGATACAATTCAATCCATTGGAGATAAGCAAAGGACAGTGTGGAGTCTTTATTCCTACAGTAATTCACAAACTTCAGAGCAGTCAACTGGAGAAAAATACTTCAAAAAAATCACAGTCTATGTTCAGTTTGATGGAGATCTGTCGATCCTATTCTGTGTGAAAAGGACTTCAGGACTAGTGAGATTTGCTCAGCTACCGTCTGTTTATTTCAGATCCTGTGTTATTAGACAGTGACTGTGATTTTTTGGGGGGAGGGTTGTTTCCAGACACTATGAACTGGAGCAGACTTTCCTCCTCCAAGGATGGTGAACTTGCAGGCAGACCAGGAGGTGGCTGCTCAATGTGAAGAACAGATGTCTGGAAATGCTTTCTCAAAACATGCCTGGCTGCTCAGTGTCCTGATCCACTGCACATTCCCAAACACTTTAAGCATACTTGTTTTCCACCTGCAGTCAGTTTGAAATATCTGTGTGTTTTCAGACAGGGCACTGGTTCAATTTGGACAGCTGGTACCTGATACTGACATCCTGTGCCAAACCCTAACAGCTTGAAGCACGTGTCTATTGAAACTACATCCAATGACATTATTCATATGTAGAGTTACATGCAAACACACAAGCAGAGACGGGTTTGAAATAACTCCCACTTCCCCAACTTACTTCACCCACTTCCCCAGGATAATGTCCTAGGGAGAAAAAAATGAACATATTTCACAAATGAACAAGATGTAACAGAGGTAAATTAAATGTAGACAGCAAGATGTCACAACTTCTATCATCAATTGCTCAAATGTAAACATGATGTCCTCATCATCACATTCAAAAAATGAGTCCTTAAGTTAGAAACCGCAAAAGTGGTTTTAGTAAGTGCAGTGAAGTTCTGGCTGGTAAACTCCCTCAGAAACTTGGTCTGAAGCAATGAGGGAAAACACATTCTCTATTTAAATTCACAAATTACGGATTTTTTAGAAGCTTGGGGATTCCATATTTGAGAGCTTTTACTTAAAAGTCCTCACAACAGTGTAACTTCTGCATGTGCAGATTCTGTGCTAAACACTTTAAATTCTGCAGAAAAAGGCTTTTAAGAAAAAAAGAGGAGCTATTAGCACTGTGTTAAAAGAATGCCACCTACCGGGCATCTCATCAAGCTCTGGTAAAAGACCTGGAGAGGTAAGTAAGTAGATCTGAGAAAACTGAAAAAGCCTGCTTTGCAGGAAAGCTCCCTAACACTGGGAAAAAACCAAACAAAAATCTCATGGTTTTCTTTCTTTTCTGCCAGCTTTCTCATGCATCCTTTATTCTCCTTAGTAGTAGCAGCAGCAGCAATAGCAATGTTTCATGATCATTTATTCTTTGTACTTTCCTCTTAACTCTTCCCCTTGGTGCTTGTATTTCTGCTGAGGAGGTTGTGTCTTAACAATCTGTTCACCATTTTCTTCCAAGCTCCTCCCTTAGGCTAACAGGCACTGTCCAGGCTTCCCACTGAAAACAATTAAAGGATGGAATATACGCTCATGCATGCAGAGGTGCACACAAGCAAACGTAATTAATATCATGCTTTAGGGGGAAATCAGACTGTGCTTTAGGCTGTCCTTGGTAAAGATGGTCAAAAAGAAAAGTTAATATTGAGGTTTCAGCTTTGAGTTCCTATTTCTTGGTTTTGTGAGATTATCACAGTGCTGTTACTTAATTGTTCTGCCACTATATTCTGCTTCAGCTACTGGGTTTCCCTTTTTTTTTAGAATATTGCTTTTTAGTAGGAACTTGTCAGGCACACAGGGAAGTACTTCTGTTATATCTAACATTCCTTGCAATTTTGGAATGTAAAATATCAGAAAAAAACCTGCAGAATTGGTATGAGTTTCTAAAGTCTCCAAAATTAAACAAAAACTGTAAGAAGTATTTGGTGCAGTAACTGATGTGGTAACAGCACAGATACGCTTTTTATACATCAGTATACAGCTTCTTCCTCTCACAGACACCAGATCACAGAATCATAGAATCATAGAATGTCTTCTGTTGGAAAGAACCTTCACAGGCCAGCTAGTTCAACACCCCTGCAATAAGCAGGCTCATCTGCAACTAGATCAGGTTGCTCAGAGCCCCATCCAACTTGACCTTCAAATTTCCAAGGATGGGGCATCTACCACCTCTCTGGGCAAACTGTGCCAGTGTTTCACCACAGTAAGCATAAAAAATTTCTCAAATGGAGTCTAAACCTCCCTTCTTTTAGTTTAAAACCATTACCCCTTGTCTTGTCACATCAGGTTCTGCTGAAAAGATTGTCCCCATCTTTCTTACAAGCCCCCTTTGAGTATTGAAAGGCTGGAATAAGGTGTCTCTGGAGCCTTCCCTTCTCCAAGCTGAATGATCCCAACCAACTCTCTCAGCCTTTCTTCACAGGAGAGGTTTTCTATCCCTCTGATCATTTTTGTGGCCCTCTTCCAGATCCGATCCAACAGGTTCATGTCCTTCCTGTTCTGAGGACTCCAGAGATGGACACAGTACTTCAGGTGAGGTCTCACCAGAGCAGAGGGGCAGAATTACCTCTCTCACCCTGCTGGCCTTGCTTCTTTTGATGCAGTCCAGGATACAGTTGGCCTTCTGGGCTCCAAGCACACATTGTTGGCTCATGTCCAGCTTTCCCTCCACCGGTACTCCCAAGCCCTTCTTCACAGGTCTGCTCTCAACCCCTTCATTCCCCAGCCTGTATTGATACCAGGAATCACCAAAACCCATGTGCAGGACCTTGCACTTGGCCTTGTTCAGACTCATGATGTTCCACCTCTCAATCTTGCCCAGGTCCCTCTGGATGACATTCTGTCTCTACGGCACATCAACCACACCACCCAGCTTGGTGTCAGCTGCAAACTTCCCAAGGGTGCTCTCAATCCCACTATGTCATTGGTGAAGATATTAAACAATACTGGTCCCAGTATGAACCACTGATGGACACCACCTATCACTGCTCTCCATCTATCCATCCAGGATATTGAGCTGTTTATTACTACCTTCTGGATTTAATCATCCGACCAATTCCTCATCCACTGAACAGTCCACCCATAAAATCCATATCTTTCCAATTTAGAGCGAAGGATGTTGGGGGGGGGGAGGGCATATTAAAGGCTTTACAGAAGTCCAGATAGACAACATTCATAGCTTTTCCCTTGTCCACTCCATTATAGTCACTCCATCATAGAAGGCCACTAGGTTCATGTGGCAGGATTTGCCTTTGGTGAAGCCATGATGACTGTCTCGAATCACCTCCCTGTCTTCCATGTGTTGTTGTATAGCTTCTAGGATGTGTTCCATGACCTGCCCAGGCACAGAGGTGAGTCTGACAGGTCAGCACTTCTCAGAGTACCCCTTTCTATCCTTTTTCAAAACGGGTGCAATGTTTCCTTTTTTCCATTCAACAGGGACCTCACCTGACTGCCAGAACTTTTTAAATATCATGGAGAATGTCTTGGTAACTACATCAGCCAATTCCCTGGGGACTCTGGGACTCAACTGGTCAAGTCCCATAGGCTTATTATGTTCAGGTTCCTCAGGTGATCACAAACCTGACTTCACAAAGTGGGAGGGACTTTGTCCCCCTGGTCCCCATGTTGTGGTCCATCAACTTGGGAGGTGTGGGAAGAGAGGCTGTCAGTGCAGACTGAGGCAAAAAAGTTGTTGAGTACCTCAGCCTACTCACATTGTTCTAACTGCCCACTCCACGAGAACTGTGTTATTTTTTTACCATTCCACTTCTGTTACCACAGCACAGCAATTAGTGCTCAGCCAGCACCTGGCTCTCAGAGAGTTAAGTCCACTCTTTAAATCCATGCTGTCAGAGCTTTCATGCCTGTGATTATCAAAAGGAACAACTATGTTACAAAAATCGCAGAGCATGCCCACTCAGTGGAGGGACAAGCAATCACATTTCATTGTAGAATCATAGAATCATTTTGGTTGAAAGAGACCTTTAAGATTATCAAGTCCATTAAACCAGCACTGCCATGTCACCACTGAGCCATGTCCCTAAGCACCACGCCTGTATGTCTTTTAAATACTCCTGGGCAGCCTGTTCAGTGCTTCACAGCCCTTTCTGTAAAGAAAGTTTTCCTAATATCCAACCTAAACCTCCCCTGGTGCAACTTGAGGTTATTTTCCTCTCATGCTATGCACTGCTACTTGGAAGACTGACCCCACCCTCACTACAACCTCCTTTTAGGGAATTGTAGAGAGTGACAAGGTCTTCCATCAGCCTCCTTTTCTCCAGGCTAAACAACCCCAATTCCCTCACCCATTCCTCATAAGACTTGTTCTCTAGACCCTTCACCAGCTTTGTTGCCCTTCTTAGGACATGCTCCAGCACCTCTAGTGAGAAGCCCAAAACTAAACCGAGTATTTGAGGAGAGGCCTCACCAGTGCTGAGTATAGGGGGACAATCACCTTCTTACTGCTGATGGCCACACTATTTCTGATACAAGCCAGGATGGTGCTGGTCTTCTTGGCCACTTGGGCACACCTCTGACTCATAGTCAGCTGGCTGTTACCAGCACCCTCAGGTCCTTTTCCGATGGGCAACTTTCCAGCCTGTTGGAGGGGGTTGTTGTGACCCAAATACGGGACCCAGTACTTCGCCTTGTTGAACCCCGTATCACTGGGCTTGGCCCATCGATCCAGCCTGTCCAGATCTCTCTGTAGAGCCTCCCAACCTCCGAGCAGATCAACACACCCATGCAACTTGATGTCATCTGCAAACTCACTGAGGGTGCACTCAATCCCCTCATCCAGATCTTTGATAAAGATGTTAAAGAGAACAGGTCCCAATACTGAGCCCTGAGGAACACCACTGGTGACCAGTCACCAACTGCATTTAACTCCATTCACCATGACTCTCTGGGCCTGGCCATCCAGCCAGTTTTTTGTCCATCGAGGAGTACACTCATCCAAACCATGACAACTAGTTTCTCCAGGAGAATGCTGGGGGAAGCAGTGTCAAAGTCTAGGTAGACAACGTCCACAGATCTTCTGTCATCCGCTAAGGGGTCCTCATCCACTAAGCAGGTCAGGTTAGTCAAGTAGCTCAGGTTAGTCAAGCAGGACCTGCCTTTCATAAACCCGTGCTGACCAGGCCTTAATCACCTGGTTGTCCTGTATGACGGGCAGTGTACGACGACACTCCAGATGATTTGCTCCATAACCTTCCTTGGCACTGAGGTCAGACTGCCAGGCCTGTAGTTCCCCAGATCCTCCTTCCAGCCCTTCTTGTAGATGGGCATCACATTTGCTAACCTCCAGTAAACAGGTATCTCCCTGGTTAGCCAGCAGTGCTGAAAAATCATGGAAGTGCTTGATGAGCACTTCTGCTAGCTCCCTCAGTAGCCTTGGGTGGATCCCATCCAGCCCCATAGACTTCTGCATGTCTAAGTGGTGTAATGGCCACTGACCATTTCCTCTTGGTTTATGGGGGCTTCATTCTGCTCCCCTTTCCTGTCTTGGAGTTGAAGGAGCTGAGCACTCAGAGAACAACTGGTCTCTCCTATTAAATGCAAAGTAGGCATTCAGCCTTTTCCTCATTCTTGGTCACTATGTTTCCCCTGCATCCAGTAAAGGATGGAGATGCTCTTTGGACCTCCTTTTGTTGTTAATGTGCTTTTAGAAACATTTTTTTTTTGTCTTTTATGACAGTAGCCAGATTAAGTTGTAGTTGGGCTTTGGTCCTTCTAATTTTCTCCCTGCAGAGCCTCATGAAATCTTTGTAGTATTCCTTCCTGATTTGTGCCAGGCTTGAGAGTTGGCAAATGTGCGCCTGCCTGAGAGCGGCACTGAGATAGTTTGAGGCAATGAGTGGAAAGCAAGGATGCTGCCTTTTGTGTTTGGTGCTACAACACCCTGGTATCACTGCTTCTGGTAGCTGCCAGAAGCACCACAGCAAGCAGACATGGCTTGGAGTAGCATCGCTGCAACAAGCCAGAAAAAGCAGAAAGGATTCCTGCCATCTAACCTCCTTGGAAGTGTATCTCCTAGCTACAGAAAGCTCTAGTTCTACCTACCCACCTGCACGTGACAGATTTTTTTTTTTCCCTTCTTTTGGGAAAATTCACGTGGTACAAGTTAGCTTATACAGTACTTTGAGAAGTACTACATTTCTCCTGTCTGTGTGTCAGTTCTTCTTACTTGGTACGCTTGCCTAAAGTTCACTTAGGATTATGGAAAACAGTTTGTGAAATGCTGCTTTAATAACATTACAAGAAAAATCTAAATCACCAACTTTTTAGAACACCAAAGCTACTCTTCCACCCTTTTTACCCTCATGATTTGACCACACCCAGGGATTCCAAATAATACCTTGCTGAAACATCAGACAGAATTAAGAAGGAGGAAACTGCTTGGGAATAACAGTATACAAGCTAAATGAGGAGAAAGAGGAAAGACAGTTTTCCACTAGATCTTTCTCTCATGAATGTGTGAATGCCTGAAGTGGTTTCCCCCCTCTCCAAAAGCCTATTCCTCTCTTTTTACTATTAACTGGGAGTTCTGTCATTCGTCATCATACTGCTCTTGGATTCAGCAGCATCTGAGGAAGTTCGCGTAACAGCGTAACAGGATTTCACCAGTAGGATATTCCTCTCTTTATGTTATGCACAGATTACAACAGGTGTAAAAACCTATCAGTAGTGCTATAGGTGTCTCAAGTATGGTAAACAAGTATGTTTGCTATTTTACTGAATCCCATATTGTAATTACTTCGAATAGCAGATCACAGCTTGTATTAGTTCTTGTCACAAAAAAACTTGTTCCTGACATGCTTCAGTTTCACTGACAGGGATGGCAGTGCTTCCGGTTATGGGAGCTAACTCATGCTCTAGCACTACTTCATTTCTCCTGCAAGTGTGTGCAATCTACTCTTAAAAAATTACTTTAAAGGGAAGCAAAGGATAAAGAACAGAGGTGTATCTCTTTCATCAGGTTAATGCTAATGATCCACAGAGAAATGAGAGTTCTTCATGGACTAGCATTCAATGTGAAAGCTCACAGTCTGTCTGTCATGCTGCCACCTTCTTTAAGATTGATGAGCTTTAACTATTCAGTGGCATTAAGATCACTTCAATATTAGATCACAACAGTATCCTAAATATAGAAGCTTTAGCTTTCTGAAATTTTATTTGCAGCCTAAGGGTCTTAAATTTCTGCATTGTTTTCACTTCCCACCTTTGATTTTACTAATGGATGAAATTTTTAGGAAAAATTCTGTGTTCAATGATGTTAAAAGATCTGTTAATTTCCCCATGGACAGTTTCATTTTATTTCAAGGTAAACTGTGTCCATATTTTCTAAAATACCTGGGCCATTCTTGAAACATACAATAGAATCTCCTCCTCCGTGTTCTTACAGAGATTACATAATTTCTGCTATTTCGCAGGTAAGTTGCTAGCCCTGCTCTGAGTTTCAGTTGCTTTGGGGCAGTTAGTGCTTTCAGCCCTTTTTCCTTTCTCCCATAGGATGCTTCGATGCCTTCTTTCTGGACCACAGGAATTCCCTGAGGCACAGAAAAACTAGAGAGGAATGGACCTCTGGAGGTAATCTAGTAACCCCCCTGCTCAAAGCAGGGCTAACTTCAAAGTTAGATGTGGTTATTCAGGGTCATACCCAGGCTAGTTCTGAGTCTTTCCAAAAATGGAAATTTCACAGCTTCTCTAGGCAATCTGTTCCAGTGCTCAACTGTTCTCATTCATCTGCTTGCTAATGATTTGGATCTGACCGTGATTTAGAAATGTCCCCAGTATCATGTGATTAACACTATCAGGCTTTAGTGGCATTCACTCCCGGAGGGCTCCTTCAATCTATCCTGTGCGGATGATTTCTCAGCAGGCATGTTTGAAACGATGCCCTCTGGATAAAGTGCTGGAAGGCATTTATTAGCTCCCCTCCTTGTCCTATGTGACTTTCCAGTACCAAACTGTGCATCTAACATAACAGATATGCTGGTTAGAGAAGGCTTGGAAGTGATGTCATTAAGCATGAGTGGGTGGTTTTGTTCCTGTATCATTGCATGACTGTTCTTGTGTTGATTTCTTCCTGATTTGTTGCCTTAAAGATTTTTAATATCTGTGCATACATGCAATACCCTAACATTTTTCTTCTCTACTGCCACAATCAAGTGCCCCCCTTCCCAGGCTTCTTCATTTTTCTAATTAATGTCTTTATTGCCAAGGGGCTCAAACTGGAAAGAGTTATCACAGAGCAGTATGTACTTCTGGTACTGCCTCAGCTAGATTTTGAAGTAAGCAATTGACATCCTCTGTCTTCAAACACACATGGAAACTTAGCACTACTGAAGGCCTGCCAGGCTACATCCTTTTCCAATTTTCACTGCTCTTAATGTATTTATCAAATTTAAAGAATAGCTAAACTTTACATTCAAAATTAATTCTGCAGGCATGTCTATTATTAAGATATCTGGATGCTTACTTGTATCCTTGGCTGAGTTCAAGACGTATATTATGTTTTAGTGCACTTGAATTAAAATAGTATTTTATGATAAATAAAATATTTTTATACATAACTGAAATTCCACTCACCTACAAAAGTATTTTTATTATACTAAAAAATACATTTTATTTTAAAATTCCTGCAATTCATTAATATGTTATCTTTTTCATCGAAAAAACGGAACATTTTCAACAGTAAAATTAGTTCTGAAACACATTTTATAAAACTGTACACTGAAGTAATTGGCATAACTAACTATCTTCAAATGTTATACACCTGATTCCTCCATGAGTTGAAAACCACAATTCATCACTTCAAGAAACCTTCTATAAAATATATTCTTTGATGTGGTATGTGGCATGGCTGTAACATATTTGGTGACGTGGATTATAGTAAATATTATACTGACCACATGTTGCAGGGTATTTACATAAGTAGAGAAATTATAGGCTTTGGTATGAATAAAACATTATCTCAATATTTTGCAAGGGTATGAAGATACTTGCAGTTAATAACCAAGGTTCCACAGGACCCTTTCTGTGTACAGTGCATACGTACCTGCTTCTGGCTTAACCATACTAATTTCTCACACTCTATAGACCACTAAGCCCCACTTCTTTTCCTTTTATTAAAGAGGAGGCTGCTACATTTTTCACTGTGGACTAGTTTAAATACAAGGATTTGTGTAATTTCTATCACTATGCAGACAACTCAAACAGGCACAGCAATAAGAAAATACCGGAGAGGTCTTGGATTTTTAGTTTGCAGGTAGACCTCAGACATGAGTTACTTTGGACAGTAAGTGAAAGAGAAGTGATACAGTTATACAGTCACTACCTACTGGTTTTTCCAGTGATGACCTCTGATTACATTTGGCATTTCACGGGATAAATGCATTTCATTCAAAATTGCAGATCTGATTGCCAATAAAGTCAGCAAGTGTTTAAACACTTGTAAATCCAAACATACATGTTTTCCTTCCAGTGCTGAAATTACCCCGGTCTTTAGGAAGCATATACTATCAAGCACCATGACACAAAAAAATGAAAAATATGATAAAATAAAGCAGAGTAGAAAATACTGTGAGAATATATGGTAACAATGACAATTGTGTACTCCCTGATCCTGTTTCAACTCAAAATGTACTTGGCAACATTTGAACACAGAGGAAAATACTGAATGTAACACAAACAGCTCAAGAGCTTAAATGACCCAGCCCCCTGAGCAGTCTGTAGTACGGGAAGTGGCCCTCAGAAAATTAAAGGAAGTCTTCTTGCACCCAATTTTTTTCCCATCACTGAGTCTTTTTCAAGACTATGGTTTAAAGGATTTGCTAAACTCCAAACAGTACAACTCTGCACAATCAGGAGCACATGATCAGCTGTCTACAGGTTACTCCTTCAGTTTCTCAACAGATGTTCTTTAAACAGCCTGAAGCAAAGCCAAAGACTTACCAGAAATGCTCTAAATTGGTCAGACTAAACCACCCTTTCAATCAGCCTCAAACTAACCCCGTTTGTCATTTTCCTTTGTTAGAAACAGAGTTCCTGGAAGAGTGGCAATATAAAATGTTAAGATTCAATAATCCATTCAAATACCTGAATAATCAAGTAAACCAGTATCTGTGATCTGTCTTATCAATTCATTGCATATGCAAAATTAAATATTGGAGTGTAAAAGAAATTTCCCCTGCTACAATATATGTAAATGGAAGACAGTGCTGTCTATTAGTTAATTAGGTATTTTGTAATGTAACTTTCCAAAAGGTCATCTTTACCATATGCTCAGGTGCACATACCATTCAAAGCATCTCCTTCTTCTGAGTTCTCCCTTTTCAGCAAAACACTTCATTCTCTTTTTCTTCTGTTATTTGCAGTGATTTTTACATCCCATACCCTTCAGTCTTCATAATGTTTCCATGCCAGCAGCAACAGCACAGCTGAGGTTAACAGCAGTGCACCTACCATTCCTCTTCTGTATTGTGTGAAGAGTAGAGACTTGGAAACAAGAGAAAATGTGGATTCCATCAGGAGCCAGAATGATTGGAGAGAACAGGAGTTCTTACCAGGAGAGATCCAACTTATAGTCGCATGAGGAAACTCAGAAGTCTTAGATACCTCCCTCTGGCAAAGCCAAGAAAAAAATTAAGTTTCTCTAAGCAATCAAAGAAATGAAGCGGTGAGCACCCTCTCCCTCCTGTCCTTCAATTTTTAAGGCTGGAGGAGCTTGCACACAGCACATGTAAGAGTATGAAACACTCACAACCACAGGGTGTTTCAGGCTGCTAGTACAGTTTGGAGAGGGACTACCACAACAACCTAAAAACCATCAAGTGTCTTACGCTCTTCATTGTATTCCAATGGTGAGGGATGACAGCATGTAACATATAAGAGCTGTAACTTTATGGGATAGCATTAATTCCTCCTCTGTGAGGAATCATACTTGTCTATGCTTACCATCTGATGGTTTACTGATATATAGCAAATTACAGCATCATGTTTCACAATGAAAAGGGAATGCAATGTAAGAGAAGAGCCCACTGAAGAAGCAGCTGTGCAGCTACAGGTAACTAAGACTACATGAATGGAGACAAACATCAAGAAAGAAAGTTGGAGCAAATCACATGGTGATAGTTCTGTGCAAACGAATGTAGCTTGTGCAAGAGAAAGTGAGACGCAAACAGGTTTGGTACTGAAGGCAGCGTAGAGCATTACCAGAAACGTACTGCATCACAACAGGGGTAAATTTAAAAGGAAAATCACTTGCGGGGTTCACGTTACCTCTTCACAGATCACTTAAATCAAGAAAGCTTGATTTGCCGCAGATAACTGCTCTGGACCACACAACATACAGGCAAGATACAAATGCAAACAATATCAGCAAAACACAACTGCAGAGCTACCTGTGGTATTTCTAAGCAGTTAACACTCTTTACTGATACCAGCTGAAGGGAAATCAAAACTAACAGAGGTGGATTCATCCATCTGCATACATCACAGCTGAAATGCTACAGTCACATGAGCTTTTTCATGTTAAAGCACGCCTCACGCTGCCTACAAGAGAAGGAAGTGGCTAATTCACTCTCAGAAGACACTTATTCAGTTTTTTATTACCTTTCTCACTCTTTCATCAAGCTCTAAACAGTGCCATGGATCACAGCAATTTTTGCTGTGTGAGCACTGAAAACTAAGTAAATATTTCACCATAAAAAAAGACCCCACATGCAGAAAATTCAGTTGACCTTTGAAAAGACACTGTGCTGAATGTGAAGTGGCATTCTAGTCACTAATAATAAAAGTAAAACAGAAGTTTAGGTTTTTTCTTTTACAAGTATATCTCAGCACAATCTTAACCATGAAGCCTCGACATCTTTGTAATAGAAACACTCTTTTCAGAAGCATTTCATGTGTTTAAAAGAGACATTTTTAATCGTCAGCTCAGTTCTGAGAAGAAAACTCTGATGGCAAGACACAATTCATGTTGACTCAAGCAACCTCCAAATATGTCTGTGAGTTCACTTGGCATTGCTTGCAAAAGTGTCCAATTTCTAGGACAAAACACAATAAAAATCTGCTTTTCTAACTGTGGAGGGATAGTTCCACACTTTATAGCACATCCAGAAAGAGAAAGACATTTCAAACACCTACTTTTGAATAATAGCAATTTTCTAACCTGTGCTTTACCCCAAGTTGATGAGGGCATCACAAACTGAAGTTAACATGTCAAAGCCACCAACAAGCAAGCTTACATCGTATCTTTCTACTCCTTTAAAGTACATATGGCTAAAGCTACCATGAGTAAAATACAGGATAACCATAGATTCAAAAATACTGCAAAACTTATCAAACGTATTATCCATCTAACTCTTGACAGTAGATAATAATACTAATCAAAAGCCACAGACAAAGTGATACCGTTTTTATATACACTGCTGATTATGACCAAGCAGGAAATTATTTGCTAAATAGTATCCCATGAATCTGTGTCACTGAAATGTGTCAGGTGAAACTGAAAGGCACCCTTGTTTCCAAAACCACTATATTGTGTGAACAGCCAATTCTGCCAATCTATGAGAGGTCGTTTATTACTTATAACTGAAGTAAATTATAAAAAAGCCAAGGTCCAGAAGCAGATGAACTGCATTTTTCGGTTTGTTTTGTGTACAGTATGTACAGGTAAGAACACAAGTACTGTACCCACAGTCCATCTCCCCCTGGACCAAGAAGAGCTCCTTGCTGCGGGTTCCCTGGGTCTCTGGTGAACAGGTTAAGCTGATCCTTGCAGTAACCCACCATTCAGGACTACAGCATCTGAGTATGCAACTTGCTAAAAGCAGAACTAGTTCACCTGTCTACCATGTGATCCAAATTCAGAAGGCATTTTGGGAACCATGTTAAAAATACGTGGCAGCACACCTCTGGCATACTTTGTATCTACTACCCTTCCCAGTGCTATTCCCTATCAGCTATGGCTAATGACTCCACTCTATGGCTGAATACCAGAACTTCTTGTTCTTCCTTGGTTTAATGGCAGGTCTTTACATACGTCCATACAAAGTAGCACAAGCAGTCAAATGGACTATCAGAGGGTAACTACTACCCCGAGGTCCTCCCCACGCTGGGAATCCATATACTTAACCAAGGACCACCTCAAAAGCATGGCACCAACTGAATGGCTCACAGCCTCACTAGTGAGGCAAAACTGTGTCCTTGGTTTGTTCAGGAGATACCTGAAGTAAGACTCCTTCTACATCTGTGGAGACCATCTTGATTAAAAAGGTGTCCAGCTGAAACATGTCCATGAATACAACCTTTAGCACAAGGCAAAGATTTTCCATTTGTAACTTTGGGGTGAATACGAAGTCCAGCATTGTTAGCATGCTCCTTATTGACCAAGATGTGGCCAATATCTCTGCCATCATCACCTTCTATTAGCTAGTTCTCCATGTGAGCAATTCAATGGGTCTCTCCATTCCATGGGCGACATCAGTTTAGATTTTATCCAATATGATGACTGTTTTAAAAAACAGTTTTGCGTTCAGATTCTCCATTCTTTCCACTTGCAAAATCCCACCATCATAAGCTATGCATGGAAGCATGTAACAAAATAACAAAAAGCTTCAGCACAAAGTATCTAGGGTATACTGTTACTGACCTTCAAGCAATTTTTTTTTTTTTAATTAACAGTGCTATTTAGTGATCTTTCACAGTTGCGTCTACTGATTCAGAAGAATGAGAACTATCTTTTAGGAAATTTACATCTAGGCTTTTCCTGCATCAGAACCACTCAGTACAGCATCTGTATCGTAGCAAGTTCTCACAAAAATCACCTCTGTTAACACAACACCATGCAAAGGCCCCAGCGCTCATTCTGAAGCAGTCATTTCAGGTACCCAAAGCAACTCTGTCACATAGGCATGGTAGCCATCCAGAGGTAGCACCCTGCTTCTCAGTACTAGGACACAGGGGCATGACTTGCCGCTGGCACTTGTGTTGCATTCATGTACCAGAGGCTTCTGGCAGCCAGACCCACTCCTTTGTAAGTAAGGAAGGGATTAAAAACAACATCAAATGGAAAGTGAGTGTAAAACCAAAAACCCTCACAGAACAAACAACGTGTAATTATGTGCTATTCTTTGGCAGGCTACGGCTAATAAACATCAAGGTTAATACTGACGTAAACAAGATCAGATGGAAATAACATACAACCTTAAGGCACTGGTCATTCATCTCTGGGTACCTTTACCAAAGTACCCAATTCAATCCTGTTAAAAGGTGCTCAGTGTACCCTTGTTAAGCACAGAGTACTCATATTTCAAACCTATATCTTCTCCCGGCCTACTACATGGACTTTGGCAAGATGTCTTAGTCTCTTGTCTATTTACATTGCAAGTTTTTCCAGGAAATGAATTTTATTCTGTGCTTATAGTTCTAGACAGGGACCTGACTGGATGTCACCCTAACACAAACAGCAGTGTGACAGTACTCAGCACACAACCGTACCACCCCCGAAAGGCCCAGGTATGATCTGTGCTAGCATTAATATGAGTTTTAGTATTAACTTCAATGGCAACAGTTAGGACCCAAACATCAATTACCAGAAATAAAACAAAACTGAGCTTACCAGCTTACTAAAACATAGAACCAATGGGCATTTTCAGAACAGACTTTCATGGTACTTTCATGACACTTCTTACACAACTTTCAGTCAAGTGTAGCTCAAGTATTTAGTTGCTCATTTTCCCAAAAACTGCATTTGCAAACATAATGTTATAAATAAATATAGAAGAGTATTTTTCTGTCTAATGATTTTCAGGAACTCTTAAATCCTGATATGCTCTTTCTTCCTCCCTTTCTGCCTATACAAAATCAGCGGAAATTATTGCCAGTTATGTTAGTCATGACAACATTATTATCTAACAGGATTCACAAGTATCATCTGGAAGAGAGTTGGAAGAAAAACATTTCAGCAAACACTCTGCAGAACGCTGTTTTCATCTTTAACGGAAATTCTCAACTTTTTCAGATGGTTTTCAAAATCATTCTGCTGTAGGCCTAAAGGAAAAAAACTGCTAAACTGGATTCAGTCAGTTTATTAAGCTAATCCTTGTGAATATATTATTCAGTAGTATTTCAACAAGGTTTTTAGAAAAGATTCTTCTGTTCCTTCATCTCCCTTTAAAGCTTATGAGCTGCAGAGAATGAAACTACAATAGAACTTCATTGTTTGCTGATGTTTTTATAGCAAGTTATTTAGCAGTTTATTTCAGTTCTTTGACATAAGCAACACAATCTGCTATTTCCACACACACTCCCCATACTGTCTGAACATCTGTTAAAATATGGTATTATCTGCAATCTAACTTGTTTATGATCCACTCTGACGAAACTGCCCATAAAAATCAGACTATAAGACAAATCTGAACTGCCTACTCCTCTTGAAAGAACAATGGTTTATTATATATAGGATTTTTAAAATATTAAGAACTATGTGGTTCTTATCCATTATTCCAAAGCAGTGCTATGGAGAATTGTTAGAAGTGCCTTCACTAGCCAAATTTAAACATCTTGAAATTCTAACCAAAGCTGGCTGGCACTCTATGAATGATAATGAAGCCCTACGGTGAAGCCCACACTTTGAAGGGGTTAATTGGGATTTTGCCGTTCATCTTAACACTCAGTATTTATAAAGTTATCATATTTTACTAGGTGCTGATAGGTACTGAAACACACTGGTTCAGTTCATTCAGAATAATTTCACAGCAGACAGCATATGACAGCTATAGTAAGCATCAGTGGTAACTAAGCAAAGGTTACCTATTGGTAAAGGTTGACAGATGTCTAAGAAATTAAAAGGAAATATTAGATCTTCTGTATTTAATTTACCCACTTGACAATTACATTTAGGATTCCAAGTGATGAATTAAATTCCCTTTTCAGCTTGACACTACCTGCAGTTTGAGCCGTTGGTAGCAGAGGAATATTATCATTGTCGGCCCTGGTACATTCAGCTCTAGAGCAGCATAGGGACCCTTCCACTGACCAAACACAAGGGTTCCCCATCTGAATACCATCCTACAGACAATGGAGGGAAAAAGAAGCAGAAGCAAGAGCTTTATTTCATCAGTGCCTACAAAAAGAAAAAGGCATCTTAATGTGATGGCTTAATTAATTCATTCTAAACTCCCTTTAGTCAGGCCACTTTACTGTAATAGGAAAAGTGCATCATCCTGAGAAGAATATCACATGCTGTATTACCCTTAAGAAGTTCAAGTGGTAACCACTGCATGTAAAAGCATGGCAGGAAGGCATCTGTTAGATAACGACAATATTGACTTCAAGAGGTCTTGGGATACACATCTTTCTATTACCTCTTCTTATGAATGATTTTTTTCATTCATAATTTTGGTTATGACTCACATTCTGTAACTAAAATAAAACAGTATTTTTTCTCTTTTCTTTACAAATTGTAAACTATGCTAACCTTGTCAAAAAGCCTGCAAGAATGAAATCAATACAGCAATTTAAAGACAAAATTGGCAGGCTTTTATATTGTACTTGGACACATCCAGTAAACAGCCTCATACATCAAGCTATCATCATCAATGGCAATATTCTGAAACCTACTAGTGTTGTTTTTACATTTGCAGTGTGAAATGACAAAGAAAGCACAGATACCGGTCCAGCAGATCAAAAATTACACGGAGATTACATCTGACGTGAATGAGAAGCACAGACTAGTGACAGGTGTCATTTAAATGCCCTGTAATTCCAGGACGGAGAGCAGCTACTCTGATACCTGTACCGTATCGGCAGCGACCTGCTCGCCACTGCAAAAACCGCAGTGGAAACTCCGGGATTGACCGTTCTCCGTCGCCCCCGTGGCACCGGCGGAGCCCCTCGCCGGGCGGGCGGCTCCCGCGCAGGGTCGCGGAGTCTGCAGTCACTCCCGCCCTGATCGCCAACACCGGGCAGCGGCAGCGGCGCCGGCGCCCGTCCGCATCTCCGCGCCCCTTCCTCCGGGCTGGCACCGCACACGCCGCTGCTGCGGGTCAAAGCTCCTACAGCTCCCTCCCTCTTTCTTCCCCACGATTTTTGGCTGCAATGCCAGCAAGGGTCTGCCTCCCTGGGTAGACTTCTCAC
>NW_010397327.1:0-5488 GCF_000710305.1 Buceros rhinoceros silvestris
CACATCCTTGGAGATGTCCCCAGATGATCTCCCAGCTGCAAACTGCTGTTTGTTCCTGTCTGTGTGCTGACGGCTGGATTGCCGAGGGGCACACCGCCACGGGGTGGGTTTGTGGGGCTGGGGACGTGGTGGCCTGTCACAGAGCCCCAGCTCAGCAGGCTGATGAGGTGCAGGAGGTGCAGCCACTGCAGGAAGGTGAGAGGCCACAGTATTCTGGTGTAAAAGTGATTCTCAGGGAGAATAGTGAAAAGGTGAGAGGATGCATTTAGAAATAACAGCAGGAGTCATAGACATCATGCTGTACGGTTTAAAGTGTGAGTGTCTATTCGCAAACTAGAATGTGGCAGGCTTCTGTTGCAGTCTAAGACTTCAAAGGAAGCAAAAGCTGCTTGTGTGGGAATAGAAATGAATGTATTTAATTTCAAGAAAATTCCTCACAAAAGAATGAAATACTCTAGTTGCCTCACTTGTCCACTTTTAATCATTAACCTAAAAAGGGTGTTTGAAGCAATGCGTAGAACTAGTGATACCAGAATATTTCAGTAATGTCACTTGTGCTTTTTCATATATGAATATCTCCCTCAAGGTATAAAGAATGATCAAACTGCAGTCGAAAATGCATTTTATCAGATACAGATACAGATCAAACAATAACCCTCTTTTGGAAACTTCATGGTGAAGAAGATACTATTTTTGAGATTGTAATATCCTTTAAGATATTTTGCCTGTCTAACTGATAGGTGTTTAAAAGCATCAGATCAGAGTTTTATTAATTTTATTGATTTGTTGACTTAAGAACAAAAGTTTAATTTATGACCTTTCTACTTGGGGGACAGGAACTGAGACAGTAGGAAGAACCTTACGAAACAGCAAGATACCTGGAATTCATCCTGAAATATTAATTATACATCTGGCAGTACAAAAAGCCTGATTCATAGCCCATTGAAATAAATTAATTATGTATCTGGCAGGTTCCAAAATCCACTGAAGCCAAAGGAAATCTTAGGAGTCTGGCTCCATTGGGCTATGGATCAAACTGCAGGAGGATGAGCATAATTAGGCAGAGAGGAGCAGATAGCCAGCCCTGCTGGGAGCAGAGGAAACTCAGATCAAGGAGATAAAAGCAGCAGGTGGCAGTCTGTAAACACCCTCAAGCCCTCAGAAATGTGTCTCTAACATAGGATGGAAGGGGAGTGAGTCTGCCTCCCACTGAATATGTAAGTGACCTATGTATCTTCATTCTCTGTAAATCTCAGTGAGAGGTGGTTAAGGATTTTGAACCAAATAGCTTCCCGGTGAAAGTATAAAGGTACAAAATCGCACCTTAATTGCTGAGTTATGATCTCACTTAGGTTCCAGTAGGAGCCTCCCAACCACGTACCCTCCAAAACTCTCATCAGTGTTTTTCCTAGGGCTCCTGGGCAGTAAGCAGACAGTTTAGCCTAATTTGAATGATGGCTAAAAGCTGAGTGCCGTTCCTGTTACAGAAAGCAATGGTCAAATTATGGAGAAGTTCATATCAGACTAGAGAAGGCTTTTTTACAGAGACTTCTCCGTGTCTTGAAGCCACTCTAGTTGTAACCTGTTTGGCTGTTGTTAAAATACATGTTTGGAAGACTTAAATTTAAATCTGGTGGTCATTTGAGGGGGATGAAATGAAGGTTAGAATTAGAAATGTCTTGAGAGAGAAGAAAACAACAAGATGATTAAGATGAGCACAAACATACCAAGATTTTCTGTGCTTTCCTGCTAGGCACTGCTTGCACATAATTCTCCTTCTTCTTCTCCATGGATTCCAACTTCTCTTGGAAACATAGCAAATTTTAAAATCCAAGGATTGAGTACTAAAATGCTATATTCTAATTATCCATGAATTATACCACCTCATTATTCACTATATTTTATGACTGTTGCTTCATTTTTCATTATATGTGTTACGAATTAACACAGAAAAGTAGAAATAGCTGAATACCAAGAGAAATATAAAATCTATTAAAGAACTAACTTAGAAACATGAATCTGTGGAATATTGAAAAGTTATGAGATCTAATTTAGCAAATGCCAAAACTGATATTAAACTAGTATTGCTTTCCATCACTTCCATGTATTGGTTCGCTGCAAGGATTGTAAATATAAATGTAAATGCTGTGCTAATGATTTTAAATAAAGCTAAAATCAAAGAAGAAATCATGGGAATAACTTACACTAACCAAACAAGAAATTATAACAAATAACACCATGTCAATGCTCCAGTGCTGTAATGATTTTAAATTAGAAAAGCAACATTTACAGAACAGGTTCCTCATTTAACATTTTTAGGATCTGTCAATAAGATCACTCTTGGCGTGTAACAGCCTATTTATTTTGATTAAAGGAAAATCTCTCAATGAAAATGCTTGAGCAAATACCAGGAGGGGTTCTTGACTTGCTCACTGCAAGTATCCTGCATATCACAAGGGTTGGAGAAACAAGCAAATAGTCCATGAGGATCTGAAAAAAAAATGTCACTGTGGTTTGTAGATAGCCAGTTGTGGTTACTAAAGAATATTGCTGCAACAAAGGCTGGGAAGCCAGAGATCTGTTTAAGTTCTCCGCTGCACCACTTCTAGTTATTTACAATGTGTCCCTTGATGGATGGTAAGAATGTTCTCTCTTACTGAAATAAACTTGCTAGTATGTCATTCATGCTGAGTAAAGCAGATATCAAACAATGCTTAACAAAGATCATCTAGTTGCCAGGGGGTTGGTTTTGTTTCTTTTCTGTGAAGAACAGTCATGTCTGTGAAGGGTTCTGGGCACAGGGTCTCCCACACTAATGCACACATTGTGTCTTTGGAGACATTTGCAGATAAGAGAAATGTAATTCGTATCAGTGACATAATAACTACAGCAATATAGTCCAGCAGGTACTACTCTACTAGGTAAAAATGTGTTATGCTTGCTTATTCTCATTTACATTGGCTGCTACAAAGTCTCTAAGCTGACCTTGCCTGGAGGTATGGTGTCACGTGGATGAGGAGCCTATCCCTTAAGGGGCAATGAGAGCATAAATTACTTTGTTTAGTTATATTTCTTCTAGAAGTTAAAAAAACATAAAATCTTAAATATAAAAAAATTGACATAAAGGAAAATACAAAGAACCATAGCATTACTTATTATCACTTTAAAAGCAGAGTATAGTTGCAAAGGTCATGTGCTTTTTTGCAGAAAATCTTGAATATACAAATTTCAAGGTCTGTTTTCTGAATAAAGAGCATTTATTTTGCTTGGGATATTTTTTGGTTTTGTTTTTCAGCTGCAAGACAAACACTTCAGTTTGAAAATGTGAAAATATACAAATATTTACTTAATTCAATATCACATAGATATAATAGATATCATTTGGCCAGTAGGTATAACTCTGAAGAGGGAACAGGAATTTAAGATAACCAGATTATAGACCCAAGTCATGGTAACTCCTGAGTCAGATCCGATTGTATGCAAACCCAGGAGGGAAGCTGGAAGTTCTTGTCATTATCCAAGTATCTGACCTACAGATTCTTATCTTTTTAGGATGCTTGAAATAGTTAAGTTGAAAGTAACTATTTCTATTCACGCTGTTTGAAGAATAGATTAATAACTCTAACATAGCTTTTAACTTGTACTTAAAACAACTTGAATTCTTATTTGTTTCAACCATCTTCAATGGATGCTTGCACATTGACTGTCGAGTAAAAGGAACAAGGAAGCCTGCAGATCAGATTGAATATTGTCTTTACTTGCACTGAGGCCTTGATAACTCACTTTTTTTTGATTGTGGGCACACATGCTTCCAGTAAAAGTTCATTTGCCATTGTAAAATTATTATCCTTGATTACATGGAATTTGTTTTAGGCAGCCAGATTTTTTCATCAATTTGCAATAAAATGCTCAGAAAAAAATTCATAAGAGTGAAGAGGAGTTGATATGCCTGTTGGAAGTAGATTATTCAGTATTATTTTCCTAAGATTAGGATACAAAGATCAAGGCACATAACATTAAAGAGACCATCCCTAGTTAGCTGGATTTTCAAAAGACAGGCCAACATCTGAGTGTAAATAACTAAAAGGGCTTGAGAGCTGATGATAAATCCAATCTGCCATACGGCATACGTCAGTTATGCTTCTATTTCACTGTCACACCAATGAACTTATGGATAAAAAAGCAAGTCCGTTATATCTTTTGTGGATGATTGTATTTTCCTAATACACATTTTTGCAGAAACTTTTTTTTTGCGCTTATGAAATAAACTCTTCTGAGTGTAATTGATAATCAAGTTCTGGAAATAAAAGTGTCTGATTTATTTGACCAGTGCATATGTCTGCAGTCACAGAGTGGAGAACTCGAGAAGCATTGACCTGAAATAAGAACTGTACCTAACAGAGTGGACAACCTGTGCAGAACTTGATTGTTGCACAGAAGTTCTTGGTTTTCCTTTTCCTGTTCTCTTGTACGTTGTTTTGATAGAGATAATTGTTTATGTTTGTAAAACTCAGGATAACAAATGAAGTGTTAATACTAGATGCTATGTCATAGCAGTGATTGTAAAGCCTTTTGCAGTAATAGTCAGTAGCTTCACAGTAACTACAGCAATGTTTGTAGTAATTGTAATTGTTACAAGTATAGTAGTGTCCTCTGTATGGTCAGCCATAATGAAAGCTGTTCATATACCAATGAAGCAGCTCACTCCCCTCGGGCAGTGGAGGAGGAGAATCCGATCGATATCCCAGGTATTAATAACTTAACCTGAGATCCAAATTTAAGCATGTAGGTACAACTGTAGCCAAAGTGTTGATCGTAGAGAGGACACTCCCAGCACAAAGTCCAAGTCACATAAGACATGTACACCTTGCAGCTGGATGCCTGTGAGCTCTTTGTCGATAAAATTAATCACCGGGCAAGGTGACAATCAGAACTACAAAATCCGATCAATATCCCAGGTATTAATAACTTAACCTGAGATCCAAATTTAAGCATGTAGGTACAACTGTAGCCAAAGTGTTGATCGTAGAGAGGACACTCCCAGCACAAAGTCCAAGTCACATAAGACATGTACACCTTGCAGCTGGATGCCTGTGAGCTCTTTGTCGATAAAATTAATCACCGGGCAAGGTGACAATCAGAACTACAACTATCATTAGATCCATGTCTGGTGTTAGGTGTTATCTCAATGTCCTGGAGGAGTGCGAAGCATGGGAGGAAGTCCAGTGGTCTCATTCTTCCATTTTTCCTCCCTGGACAAAGCGAGCTGGTACCTCCACTCATGCAGGTGTAAATCGATGGACTTTCTGCAATTAACATGAGTGATAAGCTTGTCTACAGTCATCCCCACATGCACATCTACACCAGTGATGTAATGTAAAAACCTGGGTATAAATATGGCCCCAATATCGACCCCAAATTGGGACAGGAGAAGACTCGGAGTGTCGGACCTATACAGTCTCTCTGGTAAATAAACCATAACTAACTC
>NW_010397328.1:0-1941 GCF_000710305.1 Buceros rhinoceros silvestris
GGCTTTCCCTCCGGGCGCTCCGCGGGGCGCTGCCTCACCGCCTGCCACTGACACGCCCGTCGAGATCCCTCTGACGCGTCAAGCTCCAGCACTTAGAGCACTCCAGCTGTTCTTTTCCTTCTGGCACTTTCAGAACTTTCCGACACCTTCAGCAGAACCCCGCGGCTGACAGAGCCCATCGCCCCCGCACAGCGCAGACCTGCGAGCGGCAGGTACTGTGACACCGTTCTCCTCCTGAGCTCCAGACCCGGAGCGGTGCCGGTACACAGCTTACGAACTCTGCAAGGGTACAGAACCGAAGCACCACATCACGGCAACGTTTAGAAGTTACTGGGAAAAGAGCATACGAGATACGACTGTGCAAGCAAACAACCATCTTCCAGCTGTCAGTGCCTGTGTCCTTTCCTCCTACTCCTTGGTGTTCTCAAGAATCTGGGATTCCAAACTTCTTACATTGGGTCTCTGACTTTCTGGCTTCTCCTGAAATGTGGAATCCAGTGAGCTTTCTCCAAACAGCTTTCTATTAAAAAAAAAATACATATCCCATCCCATTCTAAAAGACTACACTTCTGCTCCATTTCGTTTGTTTAAATCCCACTCTGATACCTTTTTCCCTCCACCAATAAAAATTACCCCTCCTCCCTGCAAATAAACATATCCAAACAGTCTTCTTCCAAATTAAATATCTTTAGTATTTCCTTCAGAAAAAAGAAACTAACCCTACAAGTTAAACTAACAAAACGTGTCACTTTATTTGAGCCACACAACATTTCATTAAACACTGAGATTTCCTACACTTTCCACATTTCAGTCTATTTACTTCATAGCTGACCTGCAAGCATTCCATCTTGCAGGTGCCAATGCTTAATGCAACTACTTCAAAGCAAGAAGAAAGCTAAACTTCAGGCTTTGAAAACCGAAATTTTACCTTAAGAAATAAATTTTTGCTGTTTCCTCCCCAGCTGAACAGCCCCTAATGCATATGGGGGAGAATCCCTCAGTTCTGAATTCACTTGGATACCCCTGAAAGATGACTGCCCTAAACAGGAGAATGTACTGAGATTCCCACCAGACTGAAAAGTCTGAACGGAGCATTAAACCACCATCTCTGACTGTAGGCGGCAAAATGCAAGCACCTACAGAAAGCTGGGGGGTTTTCTTTTTGGTTTGGGGTTCTTTGTGGTTGTTTTTAACGACGGTCCTAATAGCTAACTCTTCCCAGGACTCTTAAACCTTCCAAGTGGTTTCCCCAAACTTGGCCGAGTAATCTATTCAGGACACAGTCTGGCTACTTGGTTACCTCACTACCCCAACACAGCTTGGTTCAGTTCTCCTCACATCGCAATGCAGGAGGCATAGGCTCTTCAAAACCACAAAACAGGAAAGGATTATGTACAGCAGGTGTCTGAAATACCATCTACTTCAGCAATCTGGTGTATTGGTAGCAGCAAAAGCAATTAGAATCTGAACTCAAGAAAATTCTGTCTTTACAGCTCAGATAGTTAAATAGCAAACAGATTGGCAATGGAATCTCTGGAATCTCCCTTACTGAGGTGCCTAGAAAGCAGATTAAATAAATATCTGTCAGGAATTGTGTTGGTATGATTGATCCTGCCACAGCCCAGGAGAATATACTATTGAACTTTTGAATCCCCTTCCAACCCCCTGCTTTCTTCTTCTCTGAGTGAATTGCAGCAACTGCATCACTGTGTTTTAGTTACTTTATCTTTTAAAAACACTTTGCTCAAAATTAAGCATATTTAATTCAGTCATGAAGCAGCAGATGACCATAAAAAGCCCACAGCTTTATGGCGATAGTGGAAAAGAGCTGGACTGAAGAACGCAATTTCAACAAGGTAAAGTAGGCGAGATGGGCTGACAGGCACGGGCTCAGAATCAGGTACAAGGAGATGGAAAGGCGTCCTCAGGCCAAGCGCGTAT
>NW_010397328.1:2069-22845 GCF_000710305.1 Buceros rhinoceros silvestris
AGTCGTCCTCAGGCCAAGACCCTCTTTCTGAATCAGAGAGCTGTTTGCTTTTCCTGCTACTGATAAAAAAGGGTAAGAACAAGAGTACTGGCTACCAGTGCTACAAAAGCCTGTTCTCTGGGGTCCCATCCTGAGGCAGGGTACTGACTGTGCAGCAGCGTTAAGCAGCAGCCAGGGCTGCCTGTTCCTAAAGGGAGAATAAACCAGGAGCCAAGTGTGACCCAGCACAGGGCATTCCCTCCACAGCCCACAGGCAGAGGGAAGTCCTGGCCATGTAATAATCCAGTGACAATCCCAGATAAGGCACGATAGCCATACCCAGGCACACCAGCCCGAGAGGAAAAATAAATGGGTACAGATATGGCACTAGACACAAGTTATAAGGCACTTCTGAGGAGCACACCTAGGGGACAAGCCACCTACCTCACAGGCCTGAGGGCTATCCAGCAAGGCAGACACACCGGTAAGGGAGCTCAGACAAGGACTGAACACCCAGCCCTGAGTTTAAATGTCCCAGAGGCAGAGAGTGTGGGTGGAAGAAGACCTATTGTCCTCAAGGCCCTGACAGGTAGCATACCTGATCTTCATGTACATTGAGAGGCAAAGTTGACAGGTGAACCACAACCACACCTTAAGAATGTACTATTGCAGATAGCTGCTAATTCTGATTAGCTGGAGCTTACATCTTACTACGTGCAGATTGATTTGTGTTAAGATAAAATGGGACTAGAGATGATAGTACAAAAAAATAAGACTCCCTCACTATAGGGCCAAAACATGTGGTAAAACTTCAGTGATGCTCCTGCCAGCTTTTGCATAAGTATTAAACTAGGAGCCCAAAATTACAAGAAATTCTACACACCACTCACAATCTCAAAAAAAAAAAAAATCTAGAGCAAACAAAGCCATGCAAGACTAATAAAACATTTTCAATTTACCAAGAATAATTCACAGAAACTTTTCATTATGAAAGAACTCAAATGATTGGGAGATTTTTATATAAATTATGATCGAACTTCAGTAAGGCAAAGCATGCTTGACTTATCAATAATATCACTTTTCTTGTAGTTGAAATTAAGCTTTTGCTGAAGTACCGTACTGAATTTGGTCTATAAACAGAGTATTCGTTTCATTAGTTTTAATAAAATTGTATGGAATCATTGCTCATTTATTTGGTGATGGAACTTGACTAAATGAATATCATCATCAAACCAACCTTCCAAAACCAAGAAGAATGATTTAATTCTTGGGAATGTTCTTCATTATCAATTTCTAACAAAGAACCCTTTAACACCAAGAGTCAAGTCACACTGCCTATAGATGTCTTTCCCTGCTTACCAGGTATCTCTCATTGCTAAGATCAAGAAAACATTTGTAAGAAAAGGCAGAACTATCCATGTAATGGTACTTAATTGCTTCTAATTTGAACAGAGAGCACTTAACGATGAAAGCAACTATCTTTAACATAATCAACATCTAAGATCTAGCAAATAGATATATGCTATACCAACTTTTTGACATCTGCTTCGGGCAGTTCAATTCAAAAATCCAGCTTCAGTGTCACTGAGATAAGGCTGGCACTTGAGATTATCAGTAGCTGCTACCAACCAGGAGCAGAAAAAGGAGGATGAAAGGTTACCTGCAGCTAAAAGTTAACAAAGGGTATGTTTGGAAACCTACTTCTGCAAGACTCAGATTCTCATCTACAAAATCATTTTGCTGATGCAAAAATGCCTGAAAACCCTTCAAACCTACATGTCATCATCATGGCTTGATTTTGCAAATGAAGATTTGGGAAGGGTTTTTCCCATGCTCACTGCAAGCGATGAGTGCACCCTTCGGGCCTGCGTGGTGGATTTTTTTAGGTGAGGCGCAGCGTGTGCAGAACTGGCCCTACCCTTTACACCTGAGGTTCATCTGTCAGGGCCTAGCGAGCTTGGGTCGTATGTTTGGCTAGAGTATCCTTCTCTTAGATGGAGCCTTACAGGGCTAAACGAGCTCCATCTGCCCGGGTTTGGGGTTAGAGTTGTCCTTCTCCTAGGATGGCTGCCCGAAGGCTAGTGAGCCCATCCTGCCCGTGGACACACTTTGTCTGACCCTTCAGCTGAGACCTGTCTGGCTTGGGAGACCCCACCGGAGGCACGTGCCACCACCAGCACAGCTCTCAACCTCACAAGGGCACGCAAGCTCCTTCCCCACGGCAAGGGGGTGCCCGTGAAAGAGAAACCTACATGTATCCTACTAATAAATCACAGGATTGCCCTGTGATCTTCCACACTGATGTGCTCGGCATGGTTTTGGTGATACA
This sequence comes from Buceros rhinoceros silvestris, assembly GCF_000710305.1. NCBI lineage: Eukaryota > Metazoa > Chordata > Aves > Bucerotiformes > Bucerotidae > Buceros > Buceros rhinoceros. Next base: position 4,378 of record NW_010397328.1, read on the forward strand.
ATAGTCATCAGCATCTCAACCATGCCTGGACATGCTTTCAGTGCAGTGTGTCTACTAGGGGCTATTCCCAGCATACTGATTGGAGGTACCCAGCTTGTTTTGATAGGTAAAAAAATTTAATATATGGATTCTATTGTATTATACATATCACATCATCTTGATGCAACATATGGTTCTATCACGCCAAACGGCTTCAGTGCAGAGAACAGGCGTGGTCCTTGTTTACCAGCATAGATGTACGTGAATTTGGCAGTTGTCTCTCAGCATAGAAAACTAGTCCCACTGCTTTTTCCAAAGACCCAATATCTTTCTCTCCAGGATACGAAAGGTGGGTTCAGTCATGTCCCACAGCACAATGAGTTCAAATCTGAAATCTTCTATCCCCTTCCCTGAATAACATGAGGTCACAGAATAAGGCTGAAGTACGTTCCTTTATCCAGCTGATAATGTCCCTTGTACACATTTACAAACAGAGAAGGGTCAGTGGTAAAAAAGGAAAGGGCAAAAAGAAGAGAGATCCTGACTCCAGCTTAACTGAGCAGGAAATTCTTGAGAGGCCTTGGGTTGCTGTGTCTGCCCCTAATATTATTTATCATTTTTCCCTCTAATTTAAATTGTATGCAGGGGGTAGGAACAAGATCCCCTTTATTCGAGTGCACCTGCATTAAGCTCTGCACTATTACTGCTAGATTATTCCAAGTTACCTGAGATAGCTTTTCTGTTTAGAAATAAGTTATCTCTGCACAGCCCTGTAAAAAGTTGAAACAGATCAACAGACAGAATTTGCTACATTTAAAAAGAGAAAAATAATAATAAAAAAAAAAGACAAATCTCCCTCTATGTAAAAAGCAGCATGGTGGCAAAATTAACTTTCTTTTCCTGGAGCTTTTTAGATTGGCTTTTTTATTCATTGGCTTTATACAAGTAAAAACCTACAAAATTTGCATTTATCATTTAATTTTGCTTCATTTCCTAAGACAATATTGTGCTTACATGAGGCTAAGCCTTGTTCAATAAAGGAGCAATTTCAATTGATCTTTTAAACTTGTTTTGTGATTTTTTTCTTTCTCAATCCTGTTCCATCCCCCTAAGAAAACAAACTTAATTACTTCTAAGTTAAATATCCTTTTCTATATAAAACTATTTAAAATACAAACATATGTTTAACCGAGCTTTGTTTTTTTATTCACAAGTACTTATCTGCAGTTTTTACATCACACCAAACAAGCCCCAAAAGAAGTACTGTCTGAAAAGGAACAAACATCCAAGTAAGAGAATCTACAAGTCCTTTTCACACAGCTGCCTACTTAGAGTCCAGATGGACACCCTGGATACTTCAAAAAGTCTTCTCCGTGTCCTGCCACTGACCATACTCATCTTCCCTGGCAATCGTACATTTCATGTTACAGTAACTAGGTTGATGTCAAACTGAAACTAAGTTACATACCACAGATCAGACTAGAAGTAGCTTATAAAGATTAACGTACTTATAAGACAAAAAAATGCATTTTAAGTAATGCTAATATGAAAAAAAAAAGTCTTTTTTATTTGTAAAAGCAATTTTTTTTCCCAAATCAACTGAAAGTATCCTTTTTTACTTTAATTTTACAAGATCGATGAAATTAAATTCTATCCTGCTGGAGAGATCTTAGAGAAAGTAACATCTGATATTGCACAAAATGTCAACAATCAATAATTTGGTCTTTCAAACCACAAGGCTAGAGTCTAACCAACAGTCCATTCTGTCCCAGATAATATGGAGAAGTCAGTCAGTTTGGTAACAGTCATAATGGCCCAAAACATTCCAAGCTGAAAACCATGTAGGACAAGAAGTGAACACGTAACTCTGAGTTTCCATCTAAAATCCAGTATTCTTGACATGAGCCTATTTCACACCGTTCTAACTGGGCATCTCAAGCCATTTAGACAAACTCTTTAAACCAGCACTTTTTAAACATTTCCAAACACCATTTGAAAATCTGAGAAGTAATGCTAATAGAAGACAAACAATTAAAGCATGTATTTTCAGCAGAAGACCCATATGCAAATTAAAATGTTATTAAAAACAAAACTAATGGATAATTAGCAGGCTTTACTTACCTTTATTATGGTCATTAAGTCTCAAAGCAGCAATAAAGTCAGAATAATATTTGTCTACCTCCTGGAGACAATGGTTCTCTACAAAGTTGATGGGCTAACATGCACTTCAATGTATTCCACGTGTATTTTGTTATATTGCCTTTGGTGAGAATGTATAATTTAGCTAACCCAATTTAACGCCAATATCAAAATAGCCTGCCAGAGGAAACCGTATGCTGGGTAAATACATATTTTGTCTTGTAGGAACATAATTTGTTACACAAATCCTCACAAAAAATATTACAATGCTCTGACAAAGTTTTCAAAATGTGAAAACTGACGAAAAGTAACTTTAGATTAATAATTACAAGTACTGAAAAAATAAAAGTTCCTTTTGATGATGAGGATGATTTTTCCCATTAGTGTTGCATTCATTTGAAGAATCCAAAGCTGCGCATAGCAGATCTTTATACTAACACTGCCATATGAACTCAGATCAAACCATCTTCAAAGGTTTAGTTCTTCTGTATTTGTAATTTTCTTCAGATAGACTGAGAATAATCTCATCTTCATACACATTAATGACGCACTACTAATAATTTGTAACAGAATTAATAGGGTGGTTTCCAGGAAATGAGCAGTACAACTGGAAGAATATTTTTGTGGCAGAGTTCTTTAAACCTGCTATTCATAGCTAAGACAGTACTTTAATTTCCCTAAATAGCTGCTCAGTAACACAGAAAGATGCTTATTAAAATCTATTTTTCTTCCTTAAACTATGTCATATTGTCAAATAGATACAAAAAATGAATATACATTTGCAGTATCAATGCAATACTGATGTTGTGCAAGTGCTTCACCAGCACTTGCTCAGGTAATTTAGCCTTGAAAGCGTTTGCATAGGTTAGTTGGTCAGAACTTTAATATAAACAATTCCGTGGATGATGCATGAAGAGGAATAGAATCCAAGATGGTCAGACAGCCATCAAGACAATAAAGAAGATAAATGATGAAAGAGTCTGCCACTCTAATTGCAGCAATCAAGTGAAACTCTTCTAGCTATCTCCAGTCTTATAAACAGCACAGATGCGAGGGGATCCAGGAGTTGGTATCTGGAAAGCAAACACCCTTTTCGAAAAAGTACTGGAACGTGCCATGCTTAAGCATCACAACACCAATTGTTGTTTGATGCACAGAAACTTATGGCTTACATGCAAACACAAAGGTTTGATGTTCGTTTTGATAAACAAGACAGACTAACTGGAACCTCAGACGCTGAAGGGTGAGAGGGACGTGACTGCAGAGGCGTCAGGATTACAGCAGAGCTCTAACCCTCTGGAGTCTCCAAGAAAACCCTCTGCAAGAGCCAACAGCTTTCAGCTGGTTTTCCTACTGAACTTTTTTTCCCCTGTAACTTACAGTATGTGAGATACATATTCTATCTCTTGCCCAGATGGACAGTATCAAGAATTTATAGATAAGAACTCAGAAAGATCCTTCATCTTCCAGTGCAGAAAAAGTCATTTGTGCAGTATCTCTGTTAACAGTCTCCCGCTGAGGACATCCTTTCTGCTATTAGAAGTCTCTGCACTCGCTAAAAAAAAAAACAAACCAACCAAACCAAAATAAAACCCCAACCAAAGGCAGGTGAAAAAAGGAGCAGGGGTAAGGGAAAGCTCTGGGAATAAGGGATACTGTTTGTTATAGGAAGGAGTTTCTATATAAAGGAGAAAGGTACATAAGGAAATAAGGTATCTTGAATTCTATCAGTGATTTTTAAAATCATGGCAAATCGAGGAAATCCTTTTGTGTAACTCGAATTTTTTTGGACTGTGAAACACCTAAAAGAATAAATCTGAACATCTGGGTTACTAAGAACACATTTCTTTCCTTTGAATCAGGGGAAAGGAAAGGACAGAGTTCAGACTAAATACTGTTGCTTTGTGATTGGGAATCTACGCATGTGGAACAGCAAAGTACAGCAAAATGCAGCTCACAGTTCAGTACTGCTGTTTCTGTCTAGAATAGCTTCATAAGCAACTACATTTAAGAGTTAAGACTTGGAAAAAATACCTGATTTTATTAAATAGCTGGCAAATGCTCCAATAGAAGACTGAAGATGATGGCAGTCTTTTATTACTACCTTGGTGAGCCATCAAACTGCTCTGTGAACCTTGCTAAGCGACATCAGTCAAAACGTAATTTTTTTTTTTTTGCTTACTATACACCTGAAGATAAAGTCTCATGTCTTGTCTTTTCCTGGTTCAAACAAAATTACTGTTTAAAAAACCTTTTATGGTTTTGATCTTCTCAACAACCTGATCCTGTTTATTTTCTTAAGCCTCTTATATAGAGATAAAATATGACATCAAAAAAAGCCAAACAACCCACTAAACCAAAACACGGGACTCCTTGGCTTTATTATGAGCTGCCATGAAAACTATATGTCCCAAAAGACAAGTATATGCATCATAAAGCCCTTACATTTAAACTGACTTTTTACCTGGAAAGGCTATTACTTCCATTATGCTCTGAGTGAACAGACTAATTTTTCGGTTCCTGAAACCGGCTGCATCACATCCATTTTCACACACAAAACCCCCCACATTTTCTTCTGTGCAAACAAGTTAGATCAGAGTGACAGTAAAAAGAGGAGAAAATGTACACCCTGATATTAAAGAACTTCACCGGAACTGAACTGTATAACTTCAGTAATACTTTCTAGCAAACCCTACTATATACGTTAATTCCTCTACCAAAAAAGTCTTAAAACCGTCACAAAGCAATTGAAGCTTTTAAATGTCTAAAGAAAAACTACTGAGAATTTTATAATAGCAATACAGGTGTTTAAAGCTCATAACGCTTCAAAATATTTTAAAGTCACCAAGTCCAAGAACATTTCTAACGAAAGCTTATGGAATATAGGCTAAAATATAAGCTTTATGGAACATAAGCTAAAATTAAAATCACCCACTTTTATACATCGTGTTATTATATTAGTAACACGACATTAGTTACCGTGTTTAACCAAGTCATACAAATCTGAACCTTCCGTTTATGATATTAGTTTAGATGCTCATTGGTTTCCTCCTACCAATGGGATTGATTGTAATTAGCCAAATAACTTGCAAGTTCTAAAATACAGATCTGTGCTACGTAAAGAAAAAAAAAAAAGACCTTTTGTGCTGCATGTATATGTAATAAAGCACTGCGGTTTTTTCCCCAGAAATTTAAAAACACACTTAATAAATGACCAATAGCGATGACAGACCATCCTTTAGCAAGGACTCAAAGAGCCAAGGTTTCAAAGAGCTTGAAACCTGTTGCCTTTAGCTGTTTCTTCAAAGATGGTGCATCTGAAAGATCCGAACTCTTTGTTTCTGCCAGAACTGCTGCACACACAGAGGTATGAAGAAGCACCACGAAGTAACTGAATAACCACAAATGTTTTGACTCTAACATGATTACATTTCACAATGCAGATTTACGAGATTCGAGATCCCCATGTAAGATCACACGATTTCATACAGTTTCTCAGACAATACGCAGGGTACAAAATGAACCTACGTTTAGACGTGGTCATAAACACAATTATGCTTAGAAATCTGAAATTCAGCAATATATGTATTCAAATTGTTTTCACATGGTTTTAGACAACTAAGAAAGATTATAAAGGAGTATTATGTGTGTAACAGCAACAGTTATGATCTAAATGTGAAGTTAAAATTCTTAAAATATATTCAATTTTACCTCTAATATAAAGAAAATAAATAGCCTGATAATTTTGAGGGGAGAAGAAAAAGCTCTCTGTAATTGAATATGGATTGTCTGCGCAGAGCAGAATAAGTTTTGACCTATTTAAAATATCAGAAGCATTTAAAAAAAAAGTTTTGATAAATTAAATTTATGTGAAATGGGAACTTAAAACTGAGATGTTGTTAGATGGCCTCAGTTAAGGCTGGGCACTATTCAGCCTACTTCTGTAGCTTATCCCCATAGTTTTTTCTTTGCTTTATCACCCCATTGCTTCTGCCAGCAGAATTTCGAGGAGCAGGTGAAGACAACTGAGTAGGGGAGAAGGAACTAAGATTGGAAGTTGTTCCTAGAATAGTATTTTCCTTCTTACACTTAGAGAATTTAAGATTTGACTTAATTATGAGAAACCGGTATCTGGCAACTCTAGTACTAGTTTTGGGAGCTCTTTCAGTCAAGGCAGTCCTGTCCTTAGAACAGCACTGTATCTGGTCTTCTAATAAAGCAAACAATAGCAAACATTTTCTTCCTTTCTCCAGTCAGATAACACCCACGGTCTTTGTGTTAATAGTGTTAATAGTTCCAGCAGAACTGGTAAACACACAGATGTGGATGTTCACTAAATTTGAGTGGAGTGTGAGTGACACTGCACACACCCAACACCAACACTCACTAATTGGTTATAAAAAATGTGCAATGTGCCATAATTTACCAAAGCACCAAGGCCTAATCACTTCATGCTGCAATGAATTTCAGGTAAACACGAGTAGTTATGCCATTAATTCTAACAAAGTGACAGCTAATGCTTATTCCACTACAGTGAACACTCGCACGAAAGCTGGCCTATCGGAATGTTTCGTGTCCAGCAGCTCTGTAGAAAGATATTTAGAAGACCAAGAATTCTTGTCAGAATTGTTCCTACATGTAATAACATTTGTTCACTTACAACCGTGAAAATCCAAAAATACTCAGCACTTTGTTATATACGGTAAGAAAACTCTGCCCTCACTTCTATTAAACCATCGTGACAGATATTAAATAACATCACTGATACTAACCTAGTAACTCCTTTTGACCAGACCGCACTCGCACAGGCTGACAGTTCCTCTTTTATTTTGTTCACCAAGTCAGCAGAGAGATCAGGAGGAGCTCAGCTTTTTGTCATTACCCTGCTGCACTAGCACCTGACGACCAAAAACTTCCAGGGATGTAACTTTAGCTGAGAAGAGAACGCACCCCAGCAGAGAGGTTCTTCCCAAGCAGAAGAGTTCACACTGGTATAACTGAGCCACTGAGTAAAACTAGAGGATTAAAAATATTGTCTCCTAATTCACCTGCCACCAATTAATACCGATAAATCACTTCCCTTTATTACCATACATGCCAATGGATAAAAGCTTTTGTATTTCTTAATTGGTAAGGATCGAAAAATAACTCCCGATCTTCGATTTAACCCTTGATTTTTTTAACTACCACAATGAAAAAACAATCTACTTAGTGAAGTAGAATCTAGAGAAAAGATCCTTCCTCCATTGAGCTCATCTGGACTCAGCCATTGAGGAGGAGCCACAGCTGTTTCTGAGGGAAGTTTTAAAAGCTCTGTCTGCCTACAGCTTCCTCTGCTGACAGTTTTCAGTGCATCGTAGATGCGGTTTAATTGTGTTATGTCTCTTCTCACTGACTGCCAACTTATAGAGGAAACTGCCTATAGAAAGGAAATACTAAAACGGATGTATTCGGCATAACGTCAAATGTATAAAATCAATCGAAAAAGGTTTTCTATCTCTAGTCAGTCAAAGAGCATTTAGGGTGAAGGGGATATGACTTTTGTTAGTGAAAGTTATTTTGCAGGCATCAAGCTCCCATTCTGCATTGTGGCAGATGAAAAGGATCCATCTCTGCCCATGAGATTAGGACAGTCCAACCGCAGAGCCATCTTACGCTTCCTTACTGGCTGCTCCACAAACTGTTTTATAGTGGAGGTCAACATTTGAAAACGTCAGAAATTTAAGTGTTAGATCTTACCAGGATTTCTGAAACAGAATAATTGAGATTTGCACTCTTCCAATTTCAACAGACACAACAGTTAACATTGCAAATTTGTATTACACCAGTATGCTGTAAATATGGCTGTTCAGTTTACAGGTACCAGAAGACATAGCTACATCCAGTACACAAAAGCTGAAAATTACACTCGTGAGAAACCTGAAGAGGATTGACAAGGCATCATTTTAATTACGATACATTTACATAGTGAATGTAACATGAAATTAACAGCACTTAAAAGTTTTGAGTTTGACATGGCTATCATTAACTCAGAATTCTCAACTGAAGAGTCAGAAAAATATGCATAAATATTTGACCCATTAAATGCTAATAATAAATTGTATATAACAAAAGTCATTAAATCTGAGAAAGATTGCTGTCAACACTAGAACAGAGGAACTGGAAATAAAGATGTTAGGTACTACATAACCGACTGCAAGGTAAGTTTTCAAATTGCACAGGTCTGAAATCTGCCTTGCTCTGTTGTTCTTTGCTGCTTCAAACTTGTGGGTAAATGGGAGATTCATCCTCAGTCACATAGAATCTTTCTGCTATGACTTTATTAAACAATAGCATCACCAGCCTATTTTGTCAATTGAATTAAGGTAGAACCAACTAACCTATTATCCCATTTCCATGAACAGAATTGCTTTAAAGTGAAATTTTAGCCTTGTGGTATGGATAAAAAGCACTAGCATGATTAGACTCTGGAATAGCAAACACATTCTCTCCGTTTATAGATTTCAAAAATTACTATATAAAATATGTATTCTTTGCAAAAGGAAAAAACCCCACAGACCTCTCAGCAGTTCTTAAAAGCTAAGAATCTTGCACACTAGTTCCAAGAGAGAAGATAGCACAGAACTTAAAAAGAAGATATTAGAATGTTTACAATAACTAGAAAAATATTATTTCAGTTTTAAAATGTTATTTTTAAAATGATGGTTATACATGCCAATGCAGGAAAATAATTTAACAATGACCCACATATTTTTCTCCATTTAAGACACGTCCAATGCTACTCATGAGAAAGAACTCGTTATGTTTGCAAAAAAAAAAATATGCTGAAGGGCAATTAGTTGACAGCATTTAACTTAAAATCTGGTGTTTGAAGTAACAGGTATTAAAATGGTTTTTAAAAGTAACTTCAGCTACTCCCTCTTCAAAAACAAATCTAACATCTTCATGGCAATAAAAATAGCAGAAGGGGAAACACAGGAGTTGCTATTCTTATCTCTTGCCTCTTAGTCTTATCTAACATTTTTGAAAAACAATGCCGGGGATAATCTACCATTAAACAATCTTTCTGATTATTTGTTGTGAACAAGGTCTTCCAGCACAATAAAAGTCCTGCTTCAGATAATGCAAGTGCCCTAGAAAATCTATTCTGTGCCCAGTTAGAGGATAATTAAGGGATCCGTTCTACATTTTGCCCGTGGAACCAGGGTTTTTAAACTATCACCTCGGTCTTTCACTAGCCATAGGCGTTATTTGTATTACAATAGCAGGTAGGAGCAGGTAGCATCAGAGACCAGAGCACACTATGATAGAGGCTCCATCAACCTGGGACGTAAATAAAGCAAACAGAGGGCAACAGTGAGATACACAGATGGGCATATAAGTGTGGAACATTGAGACAGTCTTCATCACGGGACACCTATTTCCAGTGTATTATCAGCTTAGCTAGTGTAAAAGGTTTCTTCATGCACCATAGAGAAAAAAAAGAGAGTGCTTGACGACTCTGAGGGACATGCTTATTCAGACAGTTTATCCTAAACAATGGGGAGAGCAGGGAGGAAAGCAGAAGGGTGCTTTTCGCAAATGTTGTTAACCTGATGGGTTAGACTCTGAGTTTACTCAACCTCTTAATTCTGAAGGAAAGAAACAGTCCCCAAAAACCTGCAAGAAAAGTGAGTTGAACTTCTACATGCGTGGATTCAAGAGGACTGAAAATTACACTAATCAGGACACACTTTTAGAACTGCTGCCAGAGAATTCCCTTAACCTCCTCCCACCCGCTTCAATACTACAGCAGTGTGTCACCTGCCGTGTGTTCCATGCCACAATAAATGCATTATCTTTGAACTGCAAGTATGGCATAGCACCGCATATTTCTTTTCCAGTCACCACATACCATTTGGTTATTTCAGAAGCACTTAGTCATGAATGTCCTTTGCACTTCCTGACAGATAAGAAATAAGAAACAAGGGACATTCCCCAATGTGCAAGGGAGATAGCAATGACTGTTGTATTGAGTCTATATTTAACATAAATGTTAGGTGAGCTCCCAGTATAACAAAATGTGTTGTTTCTAAGTGTCTAAACATTTGAAATATTCGGATTATAGTTCCACTATTGTCTTAACACCTTCCCTTAAAATGTAGCATTGCTACATTCCTATGAACTCAATGCCAAAACATGTACCAAAGCCACAACATTCTTGGCTAATAAATGTACAAAGTCAGTCAACATCTAAGGATGAAAGTAGCATCTACCAGATCTTCTCAGTCTTTGTATAATAATGAGTTGCAAACTTCTATTTCATCCTCAAATCAGTGTGGGACCATTTTGGCAACACGTACTGGAGCTATGGATCATTATTCTCTACTTTCTGGTCTGAAAGAGCTATACCCAACAAATTATTTTTTAGATAACTTGTTAGACCTGGGAGTTTATTAGAAAAATATATGGCTTATGACATGAAAGACCATAAAATGGTTTAAAGAGACCTAAGGGACAATGATTTATCTACCAGAATCAAGTTTCTTTTCAGGCTGCCGCAACAGAGCATGGAAATGTGAAAAACAGGATTAAAGATTCAAGTTACCTGCCCAAAAACCACAAATACTTTATCATTTAACAAACACTGCACTTCAAAAATTATCTGGGTGGTGTGACAGAAGATTGTACAATCCAATTCCACATTGTGCACAAAGCTCTGTTAAAGACTTTCTTTTATCAAGAGTTGTTGGAGTTCAAACCACCATTTCTACCTGCTGAATCCACATATTAGATAGAAACATTAACAAGTGTGGAATTTGCAACTTAAGTTACAAAGTTTTGTGGTTTTTTTCCTTAAGAAAAAATATTATTCCCATTATTGGTTTTGAGAATTGAGATATAAGGGGATTAAAGGGAATATTCATATTGCCCAGCTTGAGCACTGATCTTAAAAGCTTAGGTTATATGACTTTCTTTAGGAAGACATGATCTAACAGAGGGAGAAACTCACCGCCAGGGTCTTTCAGAGAAAAAATCCTAAGTTAAGTCTTGAAAATCACCCTTCAAAGACACTAAACTTTCTGTTTTCTATGCAGGACCAGTGGCCTCTACACATTTGTAAGAAGTTCAGTGTGTACATTCCCTTGTGTTTTTCAGCGTCTGGAAACTCTCTGACAATTTAAACTGATCTTAAATGATGCCTGCCAGGGTCATGCCCCCTGGCCACGCATTCCCATCACCTCTTCCGCACTGTCCCTGATGCTTGTGTGACCCCAGTTTGAACTAGTTCAGAGAGCTAAACAGCTGAAAATTAACTTCAAAAAACAGTTCCCTTAAAAAGACCAACCTACATTTTTAATACAAGTGAATGTGTGTTTGTATTACACCTCAGGGGCATTTGAACCATATGATTAGCAACAGACTAGTGTATACTCTAGCAAGAGATTTATTATTTTTGTGTAACAAGGGCAGAACAAAAATTAACTCTTAGTAAACTAAACATACTAATGCTCAAGGTACAATATACAAATACCATGTATGTCTAGAAGCCAAGAATTTGCATAATGGATAGATCTCGCAAAAACAGTCATATATGTTTAGAAGTAAGTAAGTTAGTGCACCCATTAAAATACAAAGTTTTCCCTTCCAAGCCATAAAACTCCTTGAAGTCAGACCTGAAAGTGCTACAGGAACTTACTCCTACAGAACCTACTGGAAGTTCCAGGGCTGTGACATTTCAAAGACCGTGTCCATAAAGGAATCGGAAAGTTTTACTTATGGGAAAAAGAATTTTATCACATCTATTTAACACCAATTTATAACTCATAAAATACGAAAACAATACACTTCCCGTAAGAAAGCGGGCCAACTACACATCTCCAATTTAATAAATTTAACTAGGCTGCATGGGAGGCTACTTACCAGAATGAGTCTCAGGGAATGAAAATGATTAAATTGTCTGAAAACTACTGTAACAAGACCAACATCAGCACTGGCAGAATAACTCCAGGAACTCCAACATCTTCAGGAACAGACCTTTCATGGAGTTATATTTTTGTTCTGCATGAGCTATATGGGTGGTGAAGGGTCATCTCTGAGGCACATGAAGTGAAGAGTCTTATTCACTAGAAAATACGGACTCCATAGGCAGAAATAGAAACCAAGTCTCACCAATCACCTGCTTTCCAGCTGTAATAACTGTAAGTAGTCTAACCCAATGCCACACTATAGCTGCTAACAGTTCTTCCTTCAGACCACACAAAAGTCTTCTTGTGCTGAATTTAAAAGATTTGAAGTAAATAAAAGATGGAGCCAAGCACTGACAAGAAAACGAAAAACTGATCAGTGAGCAGTATTCAGCCTTAGCTCTAACACAGACAGTAATATAATATTTATCCATTTAAACTTAATCATAATGCACATGCATAAAGAATTCAGATTAAAGACGCACAAGCTACCTGATGTCTGGCATCTTCTATCTCTGCACAAATCTCATAAAAATTATGCTCGTTTATAACTTCAAGAAAGCACAAGTTTTAAAAGACCGACAAATCACCAATTTGTTTGTTAAAAACTATTTAAATATATATCATGTACATACATACACAGAGGAAGAAAGGTCTGCTTCTGCAGTGAACTCAGCATGAACAAGATTTTGCTCCATGAAGAATCTAATTGCCTCTAGTCTGTGCAGAGATTGATTCATTACAGCAGACAGGTCCAAGTGAACCAAAGAACTAGTTCGTTCATAACGGGATGCTCAGGTAAAGCTGTATACAAAGTCACTAAAAGCATTAAACTCTTCTATTTGAATCAAGGGGGCATTCAAGACTTGAACGTATGTGCTGGTAAGAACAATAAAACAAACAAAAATCCCTCTGAGACGTACAAAAGCCCAAGCCTTCCACTTACCAGCTTCCCAATAACTCAGTTTAAGATTGTTTATCAAAATTTCTATGGTTTGTTTAACCAGTCAGTCTTTAAAATATTAACCAACATTTGTCTTTGTAATTCAAAATACATGACTATGCACAGAAATGACAGAACCTTCCAGAACAACCTTTCAAGGACTAAGTGCCATGGACACATCCCTTTCCGTTATTCTTGAGTGATGTGGAAGTCATACAGTGTACCTTCCACAACCTCTCCTTCCATACCTCCATCATTTCTGGTCTAAGCATCTACTGGTCATGCATGAAAACAACGCTGATAAACACCTATTACATACTGTCCTCCTTCACCTCTAACAGCTCTATTTGCTGCATTCTCAAGAAACTACCTGAAAAAATGTTAATAGAATTGTGTATATATCTCTTGCAACTTGCTTTGAGAAGAAGTCATTTTTCACCAAAACATAAGCATATAAACCGAACCCAGCTCTACTGCAGCAGAGAGAGTTAGAGGTCACATCTATTTACAGACGAAGAAAAGGCCAACTCTCTCCACCCCGTTTCTATTTAGGCTTGTACCTACTCCTCAAAATCATTGGTTTTAATTATTATAATTATATACACAAAGAATTAACCTATTTAAAAACTAGCACATGCTTAAAATGCTCATCTAAAGAAAGGGAACACAAGAGGTAAATCCAATACAAACTAATGAGTTTCCAATAAACAGTAACAGAGTCTTTTGGAATTAGAAATGCATTGGTCTACATTTAATTCAGAATACTTTAGACTCTCCAGTAAGAACTGCCCTCACATTCTACCATCTGTCCTTCCAACAACTAGATACTCACACAAGTTGCTTATCCTCCCTGCATCTAAACTGGTTTGAAATTTGCTGGAAAATGCTTCCTTCACTTAGAGTATTTGTAGGTTGCAGGAGATCAAATATTTGAATTGAAAATGTTGGGCCCTAGAAACATGTTATCTTCCATGTCGCAGCTTCTGTCAAATCGTAATAGATATCAATATCATCTTAAATGCACATTCAGAATTCTGAATTACAGATTTGATCAAGTAGCATAAAAAGATTACACCTCCATTGCTGCAAAACCAAGAAAACCCAGACAAGCTTCTCTTTCTTAATATTTAAAGATACCCAGCTCCTGCTGGAGAATCTTACAGCTTTGCACTACTTTTATCTATTTTAAAATCATTCTGAACAACAGCCATCAATCCAAAGGAGCACAGTTTCTAAGCATTCTTTCACTGTTCAACAAATGTAAGACATTGGGAAGGTACATAAAATCCATTAAGATGCATGTGGAGTAGCCTCTAGCAACTTTCAACCTATTTAAGTAAGCAAATTTTTTCTATTTCCAGACAAATCTTCTAGTATTTTAGCGAACATTTTGTACCTCAGTATGCATCAGTGTTTGCTAATCTCATACCTAACTCATGAATTCCGATCCTGCAGCGAGTTCAGTGTTCAAGAGGACTATGCCCAGGCATGCCAGCCCGCTGAGCTAGAGGTCACTGCAGGATGATGTCCTTCTACGTACAGTAGTTAGTTACTGTTGAAATGATTCACTTCTACCATCACCCCCTAAATCCTAATTTGATAATTATAGTGATTATCAGTTAGCATCTCATTGCTATTTGATGACACACACTAACTCGAGGCTAACTAGCACCTAAGAGTCAAAGTTAACAAAAATGCCACAAAAAGAGGCATCATGGCAGAGGCTAGCAGGCATCGAGAACAGAGTAAACAAAGAAATGTGCAAGAGCATTCAGACTCTTACTGGTTAATTCTTCTGACAAGCTGCCCATTCCCAGAAAGGCCAACGTACCAAGCTGGATGAGACACACACATCCTGTGAAGGGGCGGCTAAGCAGCTCTGCAGCCAACACAGAGGTGGGAGTACCCTTCTAGGCCATGTTCATGGGACCTTTGTCATCTGTACGGTTCTTCCACCCACAAAATCACTCCCCTAACGAGCAGGTCTGCATTGCAATACTGAGGTTCGAAAAGAATGCTTTATTATTCAGTACCATAAGCCACTGTATGTTTCGTAATAATTAAATTCACTTGGAAAAGGAAAAAGAAATCAAATAAATCGTTATATCTAATTATGTAACACAACTACTGAAGACAGAAAAGCTGAAGAGCTAAATACAAAATGAATTTACAAGTGGTTTTATCTACAGTTTGCCTCTAGATCTGCTTTTACACGGATGATCATTCAAGTCTAGAGAATACTCGGCCAACCTGTTGCAGTTGAAAACCTTTCCTTTCATTCACCTTAGAGCGTAAAATACTTTATGGCAATGACTTTATCTAATCTGTTTCCTATGAACTAAGAACCCACATTTCAGTATGCCTGAAATACTTCTTATGTCTTTAATGCTGAAATAGTTATTATAGAAACATTAGCTGGTTATAGCATAGCATTGTGATTCATTCAAAATATCCATGGCCCATATATTTAGAATGTTCATTTTTTATCACATAAAAGGATTGGAGTCATGTAATTCTCTCATGCATATGACCACATCATTCCATTAAAAACCTTCTGTAGCAGAATTTCCATTTCCATGAAGGACTTTTATAAAAATTGTCATCTTCTCTCTAAAGTAAATTTTTGCATAAAAATGATGAATGTATTAGAACACATTAGAATTCAGAGGGCAAAAAGAACCGTAAGTTATAAACGAATGCAAATTCTGCAAAAGCTTACTAGAAACACTCTGCATTAAGACCCTGATGTTCATTTAAGTGTCAAAGAATTTTTAGAGGACTAACAGTAATTTGCATTTTCTGCATTGTATGAAAACTAAAAGTTACTTTTTTCTGCATTATATAATTGCTTTATCTTTCACTGTTTAATGTCTTGTAAACTTCACACCTTTATCTGTGCAAATATTTCTCAGTAATAAAGTATCTTACTCTCTTTGCTTCCCATCACCCTCTTCAACACTGACGGGTAACACTAACTTGGCGTTAGGACTTTTCTTCAGGGTAGTTTATAAACACTCTGTAACTCCCCAATATATGTGCTACCTAAAACTGATACTACTGCAAATGTTTAGTAAACTGAAATACGCTATCTAAAACATCTTCTAAACTCTGTGCTAAACAAAAGTTTCCATTCACTGTGTAATCCAATCAGATGGCTAGGTTACTACTAAACCACAGAGAACTGTTTTTCGTGGCAGCTAAACGGAGTCCTCAATCACTGGCACTTAAAACTGCCTTATATTAAAAATTCTTGCGTTTTTCATGTAAACAGTGAGAATCATCAGCATTTGTCTTCCAAAAATGAGGCAACACGTTGGCATCTATCAACACCAACCACTAAAATAAAAAAAAAAAAAAAAAAAAAAAAAAAAAAAAAAAAAAAAAAAGCCGTGAACTTTAATTTGCCCAGACAATTATTTCAGGTATGTCTTGTTTGAGAACACCATCACCCTGCTAGGGCTTGCAGGCCTCAGCAGAGTACTTTGGGAACAGCAACGACAGCATAAACAAAGCACTGAAAAAGGTTTCTGAGGGTGGAGCCCATTACTAACCACTGGATTAAAACTCTTCTGTATCCTGCGGCTCCAAACTTTGCGAGGATGCAGCAGCACAGCCGTGGCTGACAAACTACAGCAGCCTTGGCTTACCAGCCCTCTTCCTCCTCACACAAGCCCATCCAGTTATGAAAACTGAATGCACCGTTGTTCTCTATGAAATACGTGAAAACAAAGAACTAAACCACAAAGCCCCCTCCCCTTCACAGAGCATTAACTTCCGCTTGTAATAACCGCCTGGCCGTGCCCCGCACACAGCTCTGCATTGTCCAGCACACACCACTTCAGCCAGACAATGCACCCGGCAATAAAACTCACCCCAGCACAGTGAAAGCTGCGTTTGTTCAGCATGTTATTTGGCGCAGCCAACTGTAATGCTTCTGCCTGCCATTTATTGTTTACTCTGTCAAAGGATTATTAAGAATTAGGCTACATTTAGCAATTTTTTGAGAATGGAATTTACATGCGAAGTGACTGACACTTGATATTTAAAGTCTATTGGTCGACTCTGACCCTCCGTTTACAAGTGACTCATTTGACTGCGAGGATCTCTGATGTGGAAATGCTCAGATAGGAATCAATTGCAGTTTTTGTCTCGGGTAAATGTTACTTGGCAATCCAAAAGAAACGAACAATGCTCGAACCGAGGTTCACATCGAATAGTGCTGGTATGTTTAAAGAATTCCTTTTACATGCCTGATTTAGTTCTAGTCGGCGGATTTATGACTCCCCTTCTCCTAATAACTTATCTCAGCGCACAGTGTTTTTAAACACACACACACACACACACACACACACACAGAGCAGCAGCAGTTAACTCTTTTGCTGCCTAAAATAACAGAAACGTACAGGCATATTTAAGTAACTAAAAAAGCAGGTTTGGTCCCGACAGGGCTTTTGATTCTCAGTGGGAGGTTGGGATAGGGGAAGGATAGAAGCAGAAAGGGAGAGAAACATATAGGTACAGTTTGCAAATTCCTGTTCCATAAAGAAACGATTGTATGTAAGAAACGACCATTCCTACACGAAATCGGCTCAGTGTGAATTCTGCAGTCTACCTCCGATAAGGCTAAAAGGGCTTCCCTGTAACCGAGCTAGATTCCCTGCCTCTTAGAAGGCAGATGCAGCATTTCTATAAACAAAAATGTCTCTAGCCCTACCTTGTGCCAGTGCTTGCAACATGTGGAGCTGAAGCAACAGAAACGCCCACCATCCCCGACAGAAGATGAAACAGAAGTTTAACTTTATCATCATTCCGCCTCGCCTGCTATTCCTCCGGGCAATGATTTCGCGATCCACCTTCCTTCCAACCGTTCCTGCCTCCCCGATCCCCATCCGATCCGAGCGCCTGCCACTGCTGACAGCGCTCCAGTCACTGCTCCTTCCGCACCCCGAGGCCGGGCTCTCTGCGGTGGGCTGGCAGCATCGCCCGCCGCCTCTGCCCCGGAGTTTGGGGGGAACCGAAGCCCCCACTTCACAGGAACGGCGGACTCTTCGATTTGTGCTCACTTGACATGCAACCCGAAAGCAGCTCTCCGTGTGCCTCCCGGTATGATCATCGCCACCTAAGTCAATGTTTCTTGGGGAGGTATTGATTGAGCCAAAACAGCCAGTCAGGACTGTGAAACACATGTTTCTCTGCACTGTCACATCCAATGCCTTCCACAGAGAGGGAGCAAGTTTATGGGCGGCAGTGTTTCGGTAAATCCGGATCCTTCAGCACAGTGCTAACAGAGGAAGACTGATCCATCTTAGCCACCAGCAGACAATCCAAAGAGCACCCTTCATACTGCAGCGATGATGGAAACTGTTCCCCCCGTGGCTTTTATGAAGCGTGGTGAGTTTTCCAGCATGAGTCCCATTCTCCTCTGAAAGCCTTGCGATAGAAGTGTTAAATTCGGGGGGG
>NW_010397328.1:22966-23666 GCF_000710305.1 Buceros rhinoceros silvestris
GTGTGAAAGTGGAGGCGTCAAGGAAAAAAAAGAGCCTAATTGAAAGTGTCTCGCTATTCCTTGTGCTAAGGATTTACTTCAGACAATTTCAAGATTAGCCATGCAGACAGGGTAGTCTCCAGATATCCCCGCAAAGCTCTGCATAGTTTATATTAATCCGATTTTCCTTTGGATACAAATCTTTACCGTCAACAGGAGGGTTTGAAGGGTCCTCGAGCAGGTAAATTGAGCAGCGCTGGCTGTGATTGCAGCTCGCTGTGCAGTCAGTCAGCCACAGGCCAGCGGCGATGTCACTTGAACTCTCACGTTCAGCCGGAGGTAGAGAAAACCTCAGTTGATCGTATCTCCCTCCTCCTCGAAGACTGGTGCTGATCTCTTGCTTGCAGGGAGACCACGACAAAAGCCACCTCTAACATGCAAAGAGCTTTTCTTCTGGCCGGCTGGGGACGCAGCAATGAAACCAGCCCTCGGCTGGATGATGTCCGGGGCGGGGGGAGGGAAAATCTCCCAAAACAAACAGCAACAAGGTGAAATCCTTCCAGCTTTGCTTAGATGGACTCCTGCTTTCCTTGTTTATGCAGCCCGGGGATCCTGGTTCCTGCTCTGAGCGTCTCTCCCTTCCAGGAGCTGTAAACACAAGAGGAAAGCGCTATCACACCAGCGGCAGCGGCGGCAATAAAAACGGACCGAAAAAAAGAAA
>NW_010397328.1:23793-24079 GCF_000710305.1 Buceros rhinoceros silvestris
AAAAAAAAAAAAAAAAAGCGTTGAAGGTTTTACGTTTAAACAATGCATCGGGTATTGTTTCAGTCCCGCCCTCCGTAAAGGGAAAAGTTTCCTGGGAGATTCCCTCCCCCCGTATGAAAAAAGAAAGAACACGAGCAGTTACCAAAGCAGCGCGCCCAGGATAAACGCAACTTAAAAACAAAGCACCTAACCGCCAAGTTGATCAAACACAAACCCTGCCGGCTCTCAAACCCGCCCCCGAAAGAGCAGACTGAACTTTTCTCGCCTCCTTCAGCACAAGCGCGGT
>NW_010397329.1:0-5944 GCF_000710305.1 Buceros rhinoceros silvestris
GAGGAGCAAACAGCAGGCAAAATGCAGGTGAATTAATTAATAGATAGTTAATAGATTAATTAATAATGGCTGGAATCAATGTTTCTGACATGATTTTTAGAGAAGGAAAACCAGCAATGAATATTGTTTTGCAGGGAACGCTTGAGGATCAAATCATCAGCGCCAACCCACTGCTGGAGGCCTTTGGAAACGCCAAGACCGTGAGGAACGACAATTCCTCGCGCTTTGTAAGTTGCTTAACCAAATGATGCCCGAAAAACAGTAAACAGAAGCGTACAGCAGTCATTCACTCTGTGCCCAGCCACTGCGTTTTCAGGAGTAAGACTGAATCTTCTTATCATGAATTTACCACTTAGCCTAAAGGTAATTTTCCAGATTTCAAAAACAGTGATTCTGTGACATGACTTCATTCTGCTTTGCACTGAGATGCAAATTAAAATTCTTTCTCCTTTAAAGTATTGCAGTGTTAAACAATGGGTTTGTTTATTTCTGTCCATTTGCTAGAAGATTGACAGACAGACAGACAGAATGTGAGGAACAAAGGGAGGGATTTAGGAAGGATGGGAAAGAAAAAGAGAAAAAGAGAAAGAAAAGGAATGAAAGAAGATAGAAACAGTGTGGGAACGAAACAGAGAGTGGGTAGAGAATTTCTGCTTGAAGAGTATGTCATCTGTCAAATGTCTGTCAAATTTAATCAATCAGGCTTGTTTGGTAGCAAGACAAATTTCAGCAGCTGACCCTGTTAAATGGTGATTTCCGTATCACTGAGGTGACTGCTCTCTGTATGCAGGTTATAGTTAGAAGAAATCCACCCATCCCTTCCTATCTGTACATTCACCATACACAAAATATTCATCTGTGCCACTGTTGACTGTTTTCATGGTCAAAATGTAAAAAAAAGATGACTCCATGTCAATGCTGGGAGTAGTACTGATCCTTAAGAAACAGTCTCTAAGCAGAACTATCGTGCCCAGTGGTGTAAATGGCAAAACTCTTCATTCCAGATATATTTTTATGATATAAATCTTAAGGTGCTTTTATTCCTTTAAAGGGCAAATTCATCAGAATACATTTTGGTGCCACAGGAAAACTGGCTTCTGCCGATATTGAAACATGTAAGACACTTTTCTGAACTGTTCACAATCCATTCAGTCACTGTCTATCTGTTCAACATCCTGTCACCCAACCACCTGTTTTACCTTCCCTGTTTTTCTTCCCATCTTCTCTTCTCTTTTCTTTTTTTCTTTTTTTCTTTTTCCGTTTCTTCTTGTTTCTAATAAAATTTTCCTTCCAGATCTGCTGGAGAAGTCCAGAGTCACTTTCCAGCTCAAGGCAGAAAGAAGCTACCACATATTCTATCAGATCATGTCCAACAAGAAGCCAGAGCTAATTGGTAGGTAGAACTTTGATGAATGTTGCTTAACATCAGCTCACACCAGTACTTGCTTGACTCAACTAAGCCTGCAAGTCCCCTCTTCTTACTTTCAGACATGCTCCTCATCACCACCAACCCATATGACTACCAATTTGTGAGTCAAGGTGAGATCACTGTTCCCAGCATTAACGACCAGGAGGAGCTGATGGCTACAGATGTAAGTAACAATTAAACATCTTGTGCCTATTGCCAGCTCTCCCCGACAAAGCTCTTATTTCATCGTTCCTATTTATTGCAGAGTGCCATCGACATCCTGGGCTTCACTGCTGACGAGAAGACAGCCATCTACAAGCTGACGGGGGCTGTCATGCACTACGGGAACATGAAGTTCAAGCAGAAACAACGAGAGGAGCAGGCAGAGCCTGATGGCACTGAAGGTATCAGAAAAGTCTGTGATTATCCTGTTAATAATTGAGTATTTGAAAGATGAAGAAAGAGAACAATGAAAATGTTATACAAAGTGTTTGAAACTGCCACCTAAAATATACCCTTTTTTCAATTTTTATCTGATCTTTATTTGAAGTATAAATTTCATATGTGTCCATAATTCTCTCCGGGCTACCAGAGCTCTGGATAGCACTGCCCACTCAGTATGCTGGTATGAAAGACCCACTGAGAAGAGAAAGATTTTTCAGGCAGGATCTGCCTGCTTTTTCAAAGAAAATTGAGACATTAAATTCAGTATTAGAATTTCTCCATCATAAATCACATCTTAATTAGGAATTTTGCCCAGATGATAAAAGGAAACTTCCCTTCAATTGCTTTCTTCTCCTTTGGAGACTCAAACCCGTATCTGACATTGTTTAGTAGCATTATCTGAACATTGGTCTAAGCGAAGCCCTACTCTGGTAGGGAAGAACTGACTTTGATTTCTACTTAGCTGACTACGTAATCAGTTCACTGCTGTGTAAGTGGCTTACAGTTATCAAGCCCTGTCTACTTCTTCCAAAGAGCGCTCTTAGATAGCCAGCTTCAGGACTGGATTTTTAGGGTTTGATGCCGACTGAATGCACACACCTGCCTTTCTGCTATGACTATGACAGTGAGTCTCCACAAAGAAGCACTTCTTCATTATTACCTCTAATTTTGAAATGCATTCACCTTTAGGGCTGTAGCAGCTCCCAAAAGACGCCGGTAGCTCAGCTGTACTCTGGTGACCAACCTGCTAACACGGGTGATCTGTTGCCTGGCTTATAGATACCAGTTAGCTCTGGACCGAATGGATGAACTTCAGCCTTCAGGATGAATTTTTAACAAATGCGTTTTTTTCTAGAGGCTTCTGTGAAGATTTTTGGAGACACAAATAGTGTTCAGGTGTACTTCTCTGAAAAGCTTTCCAAACGAAGATGATTTTTGTTCTAATGACTGTTGTGCTTCATCTGAGATCGAGTAGGCAGGATCTGATTGTGAGGACACTCAATATTGCAGTTGCTTCAGAAAGGGTTAATCACTCAAAATTGTGCATGTCTTGTTAGTCTCATTTTTTCCGTCTCCTTCTCCTTCTCCTTAGTTGCTGACAAGGCTGCCTACCTGATGGGTCTGAACTCAGCTGACCTGCTCAAGGCCCTCTGCTACCCCCGAGTCAAGGTTGGGAATGAATATGTGACCAAGGGCCAAACCGTGCAGCAGGTAACAACCAGCTGGTGACTGGGAACCTCTGGTTTGTATCACTTACTATTTGCTCCAGATATTTTATTTCTTCTCCATCATTCTTTGGTATAGGTGAACAATTCAGTGGGTGCCCTGGCAAAGGCTGTCTATGAGAAGATGTTCCTGTGGATGGTTATTCGCATCAACCAACAGCTGGATACGAAGCAGCCCAGACAGTACTTCATTGGTGTGCTGGACATTGCTGGCTTCGAGATCTTTGATGTAAGAATTCCAGGATTGATGACCGCTCTTGCAGGAAGAGATTGCTATATCAGAGGTCTTCCAAGTAATATATTTCAGAATGTTTAGCATGGTAGCAATTTGTAATTTTCTGGGAAAAAAAATCCTTCCTTTTCTTTTGTAGCACAGAACAAAATCCTCAGAAACTTCATCAGTTCTAGAACAGAGTTACTTAGCTGTGTAGAAGTAACAAACAGAATTTTCTATGTTGTAGTATTTTAACAGTCTGAGCTTAATGTTAATGATTTAAAAAAAAAACCCATAATTACAATAATTTTATGTAAGAGCTTCTAGAGCAGAACTAGGATTTGGAGACACATTGACAAATATATAACAAGTTAAATATCTGTAAATAGTTTATAGGACCAAGGAATTAATAGGTATGTGTTTTATGCATTTTAGAACTATCATAGGAATATCTGCTCTGGAAAAATTCCATTTGCATTACATATATGTAATGAAATACCATACATCAGTATTTCCTTGGAGAGATGCATACAGGTCCTGCTTTGGTGCAGACCTAATAATACAGCTGTGTTTTCACCAGGGAGATTTAAAAAGGGTTGAGAATGATCAAGAACTGTGCATATTGATGACGGGCTGATTTTTTTTTTCTCCCACTGGAAAGTTCAACAGCCTGGAGCAGCTGTGCATCAACTTCACCAATGAGAAACTGCAACAGTTCTTCAACCACCACATGTTCGTGCTGGAGCAGGAGGAGTACAAGAAGGAAGGAATCGAGTGGACATTCATTGACTTTGGGATGGACCTGGCTGCCTGCATCGAGCTCATCGAGAAGGTGAATTTTTAATTAAAAATGTCTTGTTTGTTCAGGAACTCACAATTTTAAATTGAAAATGGTTAAACGCTATTCAAAAAAAGAGGTTTCTTCCATAATTAGTTTAATGCATCCAGTTTTAGCTGACTGAATATTGCTTGATCTGCACTATTGCCTATTATGCATTAGAGATATTACAAAGTCTCTCTGATAATAATTATAAATATTAATACTAATAATACGAATGTCTTGAAGAGAACTATGCAAGTCATTCCTCGCACACATTCTCTGTGCAGAAGGTGTCCTTGCTTGTTTGATTAAAGGATATTTTTTTCAAAAACACAGAGCAGATCCCAAAGTAAAATATTTTCTCAAGGTTCTGAAATAAAGCTATCTGGACAACACACTTTTTTCTAGATGTTCCATATCAAAGTAAGTGCAGACCAGTACAGCCAATGCCTGACCTCTGAGTGCAAGAAATGGAAAGAACTTTCTTGTAGTTCCGTATGAATTAGGGAGTAGATGGAAAATACAAAACCTGGAGTAAATAGACAATGGACACATTCATGAAAGATATTTTCAAATATAATCCTTCTACTCCTGATTTTTGAACATGATTTTTGGCATAAAACCTATTTCTGAATCACTGTGCCGAAGTGTGAGTCAAGCTAGTGAATCTTTTCAATTCACTTTATGGACAGAAATTTCTTCATGCCACAGGTACTAGTTTGCTTCTCAGCTTCCTGGCTTTTTACTCTTTTCCCTTTAAGACCAACTTTTGATCATAGAGGCATTCTCTCTTTTTTATTGTACTATCATCCA
Organism: Buceros rhinoceros silvestris; assembly: GCF_000710305.1. Classification (NCBI taxonomy): domain Eukaryota; kingdom Metazoa; phylum Chordata; class Aves; order Bucerotiformes; family Bucerotidae; genus Buceros; species Buceros rhinoceros. The sequence goes on from NW_010397329.1 coordinate 4,926, forward strand.
GCCCATGGGCATCTTCTCCATCCTGGAAGAGGAGTGCATGTTCCCCAAGGCAACTGACACCTCTTTCAAGAACAAGCTCTACGACCAGCACCTGGGCAAGTCCAGCAACTTCCAGAAGCCCAAACCGGCCAAAGGCAAGGCTGAGGCTCACTTCTCTCTGGTGCACTACGCTGGCACGGTGGACTACAACATCTCTGGCTGGCTGGAGAAGAACAAGGACCCTCTGAATGAAACTGTCATTGGGTTGTACCAGAAATCATCTGTGAAGACACTGGCTTTACTTTTTGCCTCCTATGGTGGAGCAGAAGCAGGTTAACTTTCTAAAATTCTTTTCTTTCCAATATTTAGGACATGTAAAGCTGCCATAAAAGATGATTATATAAAAATACTATTTTTCTTTTTGAAGAGGCTAGTGGTGGTGGTGGCAAGAAAGGTGGCAAGAAGAAGGGCTCTTCTTTCCAGACTGTCTCAGCTCTTTTCCCGGTAAAATATGAATTTTGTTATCTATGAAATGACATGAACATAGTTATAAATCTGAGTTATCTAAAGTATTCCTCTCATGATCTTGGTTTTATTATGGAGCATTAATACTTATGAAGCGAGCAAAAGTTATTCACCGCCTTTTCCTAGTAATTATCTATTCACATTTGGGATTTCTTTCAAGCAGCCTTCAGCTAACCTCCCAAATTTCTTTTAAAAATTCACTTACTTCTTTGTCATAAATGTTTTTCAGAATCCAGCATGTAATATAAATACTAATCCTATAAAAGCTTGAGTAATTTTTTTAATACAGTTGTGGTTTATTTCCTCCAGACTAAGCTGAAGAATTTTAACCTTTCTTTTAGTGAGAAGGTTTGATTAAATCTAGGATTTGAATCTGAAAGCTTTCTCCTTCCTTATTTTATTAGTTCCTTGTCATCTAGATACAGGATAGAGAAAACCAGATATTCTTTATCTAATCTGATAAACATGATCCTGCAGGAGAACCTAAACAAGCTGATGACCAACCTACGGAGCAC
>NW_010397330.1:0-5684 GCF_000710305.1 Buceros rhinoceros silvestris
AGCCCACCACCGCACACCCTCCCCCAGGCAGCTCCTCCCTTATATACTGGCCATGACATCACCTAGTGGGGAATAACCCCTCTGCTCATTCTGCTTGGCTATCCTGGCTGTGTCCCCTCCCAGCCGCTTCTGAAAATTAACCCCATCCCAGCCAAACCCAGAAGAGTAGCAGGAGAAGTTCCAGACACTTTAACAAGATGAGAGTTTAGCAAAGCACGAGTGTACACAGTGCTCATCCGTTCCAGCCCAGTTCTGGGTTGTAAGGAGTTGGGGGACATTTCTTGTGAGAACAAATGCATCGGGGCTTAGTAACTACTGAAACTACAGAAGAAGTTTTAAAGAAATGTCCATACACGCAGCAGAGGCTGCGGAGAAACCCTTCATTCTGTCACTACCTAACTGCTGTCCTGGCAACTCACAGCATTCCTGTAAAACAGACTTGTGCCACGTTATTTCTTTACTTAAAAAAAAGATGTGCCAAAGGCAGGAATTCTGCAGTCCTGGATTAAAAGCCAGTCACTGGGTGTGAACATGCCTCAGACCCCTTTTGGAAGCTTCCCCAGATCTCGTTACTCCATTCCTAACTGCACAGCATGCCAGTCCTTAATTACCTCCCTCATTCCTCCTGCTCTTCCTCCGTGTGCCCTGGTCCCCAGCAACTCAGGTGGCTTCACCCTCCTTTCTGTTGGGGACAGCAGAAATGCTCCAAGAGCCCGATGCTCCCAGGGAGGAAGGTGCCACAATTTGGCGAACTTCCCAGGCAGATGTTTCAGTCCTAGTCCTGGCCTGGCCTCGAGGCAGGTAAAATCTTCTGGTGTGTGTGATGGAGGTGTCTGGCGCAGTGCAGCCCAGCGCGAGCGAGCGGGTGCAGGAACAGGGAAGCACCTCCCACATCACGGAGCGGCCCGGCCAAATCTGATGTGGTCAAAGCAACTCTTTAATTAGCCCTGCTTGGCTGCATACTCGAAGCCCTTCTGTCTGCTCATTAGCCGTTTACAGTAGGCAGCAGCCAGCACGTTCAGCTAATTTAGCTGGTACTTGTCCCCCCAGACCTATAACTCAACTCTAGACTTGCAGCAGAAACTTACACTGGAGCAGACTGCACAAAAGCCTGTTTCCCTCTCTGGCAGCTGAATCTTTGAATGTTCTTTAAATCAGAAGCATCGAATGCTCTCAGCTCTCTGAGGACTTTGATTCTCCTCCACCGTGTTTCTGAAGCCCGCAGATAAATGTACGCTAGCCTGCCTGAGCCACAAAGCTTCAGACTCTACAAAGGAAGACGACTGGTTTTCATCAGCCTACCTGCATTGCCCGGATGGATTAAACATGAGCAAACCCCTCTACCTTGCAGGGTAAGACTTCACGAATTTGCACGTTTGCTGATGGTTGAAACCCTAGCCAGCCCAGTGCGAACAGCTTTAACGGGCAACAACATAAAAGTAGTCAAACACGTTCCAATGACTGTCGCCCGGGCAGCGGCAGCTGTGCAATGCGGATAAGGAACACAGACAACCTGCTCTCAGTAGTCACCCGAGGTCTTCGTCATAAGCAATGAGTATTTACTACATCTGTGAAAGCTGTATAGAGCCCATCCTCATTTTTTTTAAATGATTCATTGGTATTTAATTAGCATGATTGCCATACTAGTTATATCCCTCCTGGTTGTGAATGAAAATACAATTCTAATAATTATGTAACTAGTTATGCCTAATACACAATGTGGTGCAGACAGCTTCCCTTGCCAGACAAAAACAGCACATACCACATACAGAGTAACATTTAAAAAATGCTTAAATCCGCTTTTCAAAAGGGACTTGGGTCTAAATTAAGAATCCTTAGGCTTTCCAGTGCTCGAGTGCAAAATTTATGCCACTGCCATTCTCAAAGCCTGCTGCACAACCCCGCAAGCGTTTCTGTTCCTGCTGGTTGGCACATGCAAGGCCATGTAAGAGCACCAGACAACTAACGAGCCGTGCGGTGCCGTAGCTCACGCTGGTCCCAGGAGGCTCCAAGGTGGGATTCCTCATCCGAGCACTCCTGTCGGCACTGTCCAGGTGAGCGCGTGCAGCCTGGGGCAGCACAGAGAACAACCCTGGGGCTGCTGCAGCATAAAGACTGAAAGAAATAAGAACAGTCAGTGCTTGCACTCATCATTTTAACAGTACCTAAGAAAAGTGTTTAAAACCCACCAGAATCCCCGTGGTTCTCTCAGATACTCTTTCAACTCCATGCTACCAACAGGGAGACGTTTCTGAACGGGTTGGGAAGGGGTAGGGGGGAACAGAGAGCTCTTTGGGAAGTGAAGAACTACACATCATCTGCTATTTCTCCTACTTAGGGAAGATGCTCCAGCCCACAGCTCACCAGCCTTGACCCTGACAGAGAGAAAGTGATTATCCCTGAGCACAGACTACCTGTCCTTTACCTATCTCAATCCAGGCTATTTGGGGTACAAGGCAAGGCTCTTTCTCAGCAGTCAAAGCTGCCCTGATGCTGACAGGTAAAACTGCTAGTGCTCCTGCACGTCCTCCCTCAGAGCATGGAGGAAGGCTGAGAAATCCCGGCCTCTTTTCTGCATTTCAGCAAAAAAATTCCACCCCCTAATTGGTGGTTGTGGAGAAAACCCATCAGGTTCAATTCTTTACTCCAAAACCTCCTCCCATCCTTTCTTTCCAAAGTCCCACACCTCACGTACACACGCTGCTGGCCCCGTTTTGCCAACTTAGAGGTATTTCTACTCGTACCTGCAGCTCAGAGCACAGGAACTCTCCAGCAATGCTTTACAGGACCGAACCACAATCCTGCTTCCAAGTCCGGGTACGTCTCTTGAGAAGACGGGTACACTCTGAGTGGCTCTTGTCAGAAGCCTACAGAAACACGTTTCTGTGCCTAAGGCCAAAGGCATACGGCTTCCTTTCAACCTCCCCACTGTCAGGTGTGAGCTTGCAGCTTGGTGAGAGGAAGCGGGTCCCAGAGCCCCTGCCCTCAGTGTGCCCCGGAGCATCCTGCCGCTGCAGTCAATGGGGACGAAATGGCTGCATTCCTCAGCCTGCCAAAAACAACCCCAAGATGGGGCATTTTCTCCGAGTTCAGTGACTCCCCATGCAGAGCTTCCTCTCCCCTGAGCAACACTCCCACAGCCCTTTATCCCAACCTCTCCACTTCCTACCAAGAGGAACAAAAACCCCGAAGCTATTCAGCTGCACTGGCCAGGCTTTCTCTCGCTGGACTCTGCCCGTGAGAGTGATGTTTATCTTTCATTTCTCCTGCTGAGCCCAGAGCAGCAAAATCCTACTGAAGATAAATCCCCTCTTTTTTAAAGGTTAAATTTTAATGGAAGTAGGTTTTAGTCAAAGATTTGCTGATGGCTCATGGTGAATAACAAAGGCTTTGGTTTATAAACAATTGCACTTCTATCATCTGATCTCTTTTTGACATACCTTGCTCTGCATCTCTATCTTGTAGAGGTTACTCGAGTAGCTTCTGTCAGTTATTGCTCAAAGGAACCATTTGATTGTGCTGGTTCAATGCAGCCACACATCTCTGCATCAGCACTGCCGGAGCCGTCTGACAGTCATTATCAAATAAAAGCCTGACCATCATAAGCAGAAGCAAATTTTCTGAGCGAAGGATGACAGAAGGTAGGGGAGCTCTTCCTGGGTCCCCCACTAGTACTGTACCAGTCATCTGAATGAGGAAAAAGGAGTTTCACCTTATTTCGGTGTGGCCGTGTGAATGCACCTGTCGCTGCAAATACCAACTTACCCTTAGAGATACGTTCCTCACATCAAACCCACCACCAGGGGAATCACCCCTGAAAAAAGTGTTTCTTCCGGGGATGCCTAGACAACAGCAGTGCCCAGGACCAACCCCCCTGCCCCCCTTTACCAAGCTTAGATAAATTTTACATTTAAAAGAAGCATTAACATTGCATGTTTGGAGAACAAATACATATGAATTATTGCAGTTAAGGCAAAGGCACGAATTCCCATCAGGAAGCAAAGAATAGTTTTATGGCTGTGAAGCTGTGTGGAGCCAGGAATGTGCCCGCTGCAATGTGAGCTGATCGTATGGCAGAGCAGATTATGATGTTCTCTTTGCCGTATGTCACGTACTTCAGAGCTTTTGTGCCAACTGCCAGGAGACAGAAAAACCCATACTGTTAGTGGGGGAAAATAAAATATTCTATTTTCTAGACAAACTGCAGGGGCCTGAGCTCTGGGCTATCTTCAGTAATGAAAGTATTAGTGATTTTACATAAATATGCTGCTCCAGTCCCAGGCTGATTAGTAAAGAATTGTAAATGTACCTGGCTATCCGCAGCCTGCAGGGAAAAATCTGTGCTCCTACTGCTTAGTTCTTAAGTCTTTGAGTTTCTGAACATGATTTTCTGATTGTCTACAAGTTGCTATGAAATTAAAAAATGGGTCCAAATCCCCCTCCAGAAAACAAACAAAGAGATCCCTGTGGTTCCTTTATTACTGCTCCTCTCTGGTGCTTCTGTTCATCCTCATTACCCGCAGCCAAGCACAGTCACACGCAGGAGAGATTCCCTGGGGAACAAACCTCTCGGGGTCAGCGTGACCAAGGAGCCGGCAAAGGCTGGTGGCACACGGCCATGGCACCACGCAGCTTCTCCAGGATGGCCCGAGCAAACCCCTCTGCCTGGGTCGCCTGCCTGGCAGCCCACAGGGGCTCGGACACCACATCCCTGCAGCAGCCCTGCGTGGAACAACAACCAGGGCAAAGCCGTTTTGGAAATTACCTCTGCCTGGGGCGCCTGCCTGGCAGCCCACAGGGGCTCGGACACCACATCCCTGCAGCAGCCCTGCGTGGAACAACAACCAGGGCAAAGCCGTTTTGGAAATTATTTCAGGACTGGGCATAGAGCACGCAGAGTAAATCCTCTGCTCCGTTTGGTCAGGGCTTCTAAAATCACGTTTAACACAGATCTAAAGAGAGACGAAGTCTGATCCGAAGGCAGTGGAAACACTGGAACAAAGAGGACTTCATTGCTCTCACTAACACCTATGGAAGTACCACCCAGCCGGAGTTTTCCCTGGCTGAAATCCCCTTTCAGCAGCAACATCTGACAGTGATAGACTCCGACACATACCCTCAAATAATTAAGCCAGGGAAACTTTAGAATAAAAAGACAACAAATGGTTCTCAGCTTCCCCACAGGCACTAAAATCAGGAGGCAAAAGTCAGCTTACAGATAAAATTGGCAGCAGTAACAGTCCCTGCCTGGTGCTGCTGTATAGTTTCCTCTTCTGCACAACATAGACCTGCACCGAGAGCCTCTCTGAGGAGTTCAGGAGGAAGAAACCTATAGGAGGAGGTAGATAACGGGGAGAGAAATGACTAAGTGGAGCCGAGCGGGTTTGAGTCACACACACAGCTATCGCCCTCACCTCGAGAGCTGTGCCAGGAGTCAAAGCACGACCCAAGAGCTCTCGGCACTGCTTGGTGATGCTCCAAGCGTGGCTGCTGCTGGAAGAGTTTAAATCACAGAATCATTTAGGTTGAAAAAGACCTTAAAGATCATCGAGTCCAACCGTTCCGCAGCACTGCCAGGTCCCCACTAAACCATGTCCCTCAGCAGGACATCCACACGTCTCTTAAATCCCTCCAGCTCTGCAGAGGGTTGTGGTGACCCAGCCGCCACAGGACCCAGCACTTGG
>NW_010397330.1:5761-6153 GCF_000710305.1 Buceros rhinoceros silvestris
GCCACAGGACCCAGCACTTGGCCCTGTTGACCCCCATACCATCGGCCTCAGCCCGTTGATCCAGCCTGTCCAAAACATTCCACCTCAAGAACGGTGCAGTGCTGCCAGCCCGCAAGGCAGAATCACCACTCAGTTCACGCATCCCCAAGGCCTGACCCTGCTGTGGTCTGAACTGCTGCTCAGAGGAATGGATGCAAGTTCTTGTTTGGTTTTTAATCACCGGCTTTCTCCAGAGCACACCGAAATCCAGGGAAAAGCTCAGCTGAGCTCTGACCCAGGCACCAACCACAAGACTTGACTGGGAAGTGTTTCTTTGGCAAAAGGAGATCTCTTGGGCTTCCACCCTCTTCTCACATCTGTCAAGAGTTTTTATATTATTATTATTATTATTA
>NW_010397331.1:0-1730 GCF_000710305.1 Buceros rhinoceros silvestris
TGGGACGGCCCTGCGGGAGCGGTGTGGCGATGCTCTTGGGTGCGCCACCTCTGGTTCCCTTTGCGGAGGTCTGCCCAAAGTTTGCCCCGGAGAAGGTGGCTGCTGGGCACGGAGGTGTTCGTGCCTCCCTAGTCATTACGCTATAGTAACGGTATGGTTAAAGACTGTGGTTGAAGCGTGCAAGGTAGAATCAGCTTGTTAGTCATGTTTTTGGCGTTGTCCAGTCGGTACGATCCGGGAAGAAACGAGTCTGTGTGTTTGCTGGTTTTGTTGCACTCACGTGTGAGGGAGATGTGTGGATGCTGTGGCTGGCAGGGAGGATGATGGTGGGGGAAGACCCCAGGGAGATCCCTGGCTCTCCCCTGCGGACTGCTGCCGTCTGCAGCCTCTGACACGGTCCTGCTTTTGCATTGATCAGAAGCTACTTTGTAGCCCAGTTATTGCTCTCCTCAGTGATAAAGTGAAATCCCTAAACAGGTTCGTATTAACTAGGAAGTATCTCTCAAGAAATAAGTGGGGCTTTTTCTGAAATAAAATAACAGTACAATCAGTGACAGTATTTGATTATTGATTCTTAACTTAGTTCTGGAAAAACATCAGGAAATTTCACACCAGCTATTTTGTTTCATAAAATGTGAAAGGCTGAAAAGTTCACTTCAGTGCTTTGCTGTTGGTGACTCAGGATCACCCAGTGCAAGGCTGCGCGCAGGATCGTGCAGGGCCAGGAAAGCTGCTGGGGCTTCACTCTGCTTGCAGGCAAGGGAGGCGTTTAGGTTTGTATGTCTTTGCAGAAGGAGCAGCTGAACTGCACTTTGTGTCAGCAAATTGTCGGTTGGGCTTTGTCCAGTTAGTGATGGGAGTAAAAATCATGATTTAGAGCTGAGGCAGGAGGGGATTAAAAGTATAACTCTTTTATTAGCAATGTCATTTTTATATAGGCTGCATTACGCTTTGCAGTGTATGTTCGGTAATGCAGAGTGTCTGTAGACTCGGGGGCAAGGTGGGGATTAACCAGTGGCTCTAATGACCAGTTGTATAACGCATAACTGTACCCATCACACAATAAGTGGCCAGTTAGTTCATGCTCAAGTGGGCAAGGTCATGGGAAGTAATGAATTACTATTGCCCTGGCCCACTTCAGAGCATCAGCATATATAATACTAAGTTGCTTAAAAACCATTTCATCCTCTCTAAGTCTGTCTCTGAAAGTACCAGAGAACAAATCTCAGTGTGGTACTTACTCTGTGAAGTATTTCCCTCTTACATTTGGTTCAGTGAATGCTAATTTTCACTGACAGCAGCATTTATTAAATTCGTTTGACAGGACTTTTAAGCCAAAACAACATCAACCAATATCAATATGCCATTAAAAAAAAAAAAGAAGAAAAAAAGACCCAGACAAGTCAATAGTCTTCACGAGAGAACATGAATCAAAGCCTTCTAGACACGAGTCTATTTTACAACCAACAGAGTAGTACGGATGCCATTAGAAAACTGTCTCATTTTTCGGCTCTTAATTCAATGTGTCATGTGTAAAATGTGCTTTCTAAATAGTTTCAAGTGCTTCCATGCCAGGCAAATGGATACTCCATGAGAAAGAATTTGTGACCGTAGATGAGCAGTAACTGCCCTGCGGTAATGAGGACCTTGTGTTGGAAATTACTTCAAAAAAGTGTTGTTAGTGACCCAACAAATATAAATTGCGTATTAATCATAACTTGCCAAGAAAG
>NW_010397331.1:1856-4894 GCF_000710305.1 Buceros rhinoceros silvestris
TTATTTCTAGCAATTATGAAAATTCAAGAGGAAGGGTTTCAGGAAATTGTCACACCTACTGCAATGAAATCTATAAAACCCCTTCTTTTTTATCTTTTTGCTATACTTCATGTTTCTCTTGAAAACACACACACACACACACTCACACACGAACTCATGACTTCTCAGCTCCTGTGTATTGTCATCAAGGTAATGTTACTTCTGAATGTTTTTTGGATCAGCTACTCAATGCTCTTGTAACATGGCATAAGCTTTGAATCCACTTAACAAAAAATAGAACGATCCACTTGTCCAGTAAATTGAATTGTGCAAACTTTAAACATGAGGGTTCTTGCTCTGAATTGCCCTGGGACTGCAGGAGGGCTGATGCCTGGATGTAGGAATACCCTGACCTTTTCTCACAGCCTCCTTTGTCGAGGGAAGGGCATGACTTTTGCATCCATGGGCACTGAGAAGTGAGTGTACTGTATCCAAAGGTTTTTTCGTGATGGAGGAATCAAGGAAATCTAGAAAAAAAATCAAGATAAAAAGCCTAGAGATACCAAACCCTTTCAACAAAATGCTAAATCTCCTAATAAAGCCGCCTTCTACCTCTAAGGCTTTTTACAGCTTTTCCAAAATGATTGCAAATCTTACCACCTTTCTAACACTACTATGAATAATGATCTTTCACTCTGATAACTGTAACAAAAACTTCTAGGGTCTAGCTGGAAATGCTAAATACCTGTCTTGCTCTTGTATCATTACAGCCCCCTCCAGGGCAATGAACCTGGTTTTATTCTTCACACTCTTGGCTCATCCTGTCAGCACAACAAATAAATGAGCTCTTCCAGGGGAATCACTCTTTTGTTGTGCGCTTTCATGTTGCACTGATGGCCAGATGCTTTTTTTCTCCCCCAATAGAGAAAAAGTCTGTTAAAACATTGTTTGCCTTGTTTGGAGAAAAAAAGAAACACCACCCAGAAATAGAAAAGAATTATCATTTTGACTGGGTGGGGACTGTCATTATAAATTCTTTCAAACAGAACATTTGTAGTGACACTATGGGGACCACATACAAAAATACCTAAAATCTTGCTCTTGACATGGTCAGAACTACAATTTTCATTTAAAAAAAAAAAGAGAAGTTAAGCTAATATTTCTGCGACTTTCTACATTCTTTAATAATAAAACGTTCTCTACCAGATCATGACTCTCTGCTGTTATCAACCTAGTATTGATCTGACTGTGAGCTGGATCATGGAAGAAGTTACTAACTGGCATTTCAAAAGCAGAGAATTACTGTGTAATATAATATGTGTGTTAGACCCTTTTACTCTACTCTTCCTTGTCCCCTGCCTTCCTTTCCTTTTATTTATTCATTAGCTTTTAGATTGTAAACTACAAAGTGCAGATATATGCTTAGCAAAAATTCTGCAGTGAGTTTCATCAGTATCCAGGGACAGTATCGAGGAATTTTTACTTTTCATTTTTATTGTTGTAGCGTTTTAACAGTCAGTAATTGATGAATAGTGGTTTACTAATAGTTTTCTTATTTACAATTAGGTCGAGGAGCACATATTTAGAGGGGGTTTGTTGTGTTCCCTCGGGACTTATATGTGTGTTTACAGCAAATAAAATCTTGCAAACCTGCACCACAGCAGGAAGCATCTGCCTGCTCCTGCAAACTGCTGTATACATACCTCCTCCTAAAGAGAGAGATATGCTTGTCTGTAGTTGTTCCTCTTCATAAAGGCTGCCTGGTAATACTTTTCAAGTCAAAACTACAGGTCTTTAAATACCCACAGGATGTGCACAAACCAGGCTTTGGACAGGTATGGGAATCATTCAATCTATCAACTGTTTAGGAAATAAATCCCTTAGAATAAGAACGGCGTTTTTGAAATCCATTACATCAAAACTAAATCACTAACAGATAATCTCAGTGAGCGTTCAATTATGAATTATCCAGGATAATATGTAACAAAGGGCACAAGTAATAAAGGACTCTGTCATTGTTAGGAAGACAGTCTATGGGAGCATAATAATGCAAAAAACAAAGCAAATCAAAAGAAAAAAAAACCCAAACCAAAACCAGAACAAGAAAAAATGATACACTGAAAACTAATAGGTTTGCATGGTATTTTGTTTAAGGTGTTGGGTGATTACAGCACTGCCGCGCCATGTGGAAGCATGTTTATATTGCCCTGTGAGGAACTGCAGCTCTGGGGAAGTGCAGCGTGGAAGTGGTGGTGGAGGCTGGAGGGAGGCTGATGATGGGGAAGGCAAGTAATTGCCTCGACTCTGGATGTGGCAATCTCCAAATGCATGTTTAGAACAAAGTAAATATTTTTGGTTTTGTAAATGCTGAGCAGAGGTACAATGCCTTTGTGCTTATCTTTTTAGTGAGACTCTGTCTAAAGGTATGTAGTGACCTATTAGGGGACACCAACAGTGGTTATAACACTAGTCAAAGACACTGGCTTGGAGCACACAGAAATGCCTTTAGTCTTGTTCCCTGAAAGCTTTTTGGGCTCTTTTGCCTCCTCATCATCTGCAGTTGCTTTCCTTTCATTCTGTTTTTGATCACAGTGGGCTTGAGTGGAGTTGCTGGTGTGATGTACTAGTATTTTGCAGACCAAAACCGCAGCCATGATGACACTTATGTATGGGGAGAATAAGCTGGAGGTCTCTGGGTGGAAACTTGAAAAACTAAGCACAGCTTGTAAATCTTCCCATTTCCACATAGAACCTTTCTGTATTGTTTCAGTCTCCTTGTAGTACATCTGTAGTACCAGAGAATAACCAGTGCCTTTTCCTTTTGAAAACAACCCTTCCTTCATCATTAAAAGATGCATGGTCACCAGTGAAAAGCTGCAGGAATGAGTTAAAAATATTTTAAATACTTCTATTTTCCCCTTCCAGTCTATGAAGAAACAATTGCTCTATGTCAAAGGTAACATCAGGATTAATTTTGTGTAGGTGACTTTCAATTGATACCAACTGGAACAAAAGCAGTCCCCACAGGACTGTTAAAGAAAAAAAGAGAAAGGGAAAGA
>NW_010397331.1:4981-5966 GCF_000710305.1 Buceros rhinoceros silvestris
AAGAGATGCCATCAAACCCCAAGTTCATGCTGTAAGGAGCAGCACAGGTCTGACGCTCAGACACAGCATGTCCCATCAGCAATTGTCCAGCAGTTCTCAGCAGAGGTGGAAGTGATTGGGGTCATTCCTCTCAGGAGAACACAGTTCCATTGCCTGATGTGGGCGTGCTGGTGGGTTACATTTGTTGGCTCTTCCTTGCCTGTGCCAATTGTTAATATGCTTTCAAAACTTTCCATTCTTAATTTCCTCACTCTTTTCATAAACCTTAAAGGCAATTAGCAAAAAAGTGTAAAAGTTGGATACCTCAATGTGTTTATATACTGATTCTGTGATATAGATTTGATATATATAATATGTATGGTCACACACATGCCAGTGTATTCTAATACATACACAATTTATAGTTTTCAATTTAACTGTAATGCTAGGAATTTAGAAGACAGTGACTTTTAAACTAATATACACAGATATACATAAGCACTATGATAAATTATATTTAATAAGAGGTTAGTACTTTCCTGGATTGTAATCATATAAAAATTTTCCTACCGCAAATCATTACTTTATGAAATATGGCATTAAGTTTGATTCTCTTTTGTCACCAGCTTGACTGAGGCAGGCTCAAATCACAGGACAAATTCTCTCTCCAGTCTGCCCCTTCCCTGTTCCAGGATAAAAGAGTTAAGGAGAGAGGTAAGAGGAAAAGAAAAAGTGGGCGAGGCCTCAGTTAAATTCTGGAAACTAAAATGGTTTTAATAACAATAGAACAATATTATACAAACAACAAACAAGATATTCACAAATGTATCCAAGGATCAGGGATCTGGTGCGACGGGGGTTAAACTGCGAAACGAACTAGCAGTTAGTGGCATGGCACACAGCCGCCAGGAAGGGACCGGGACCTGCTGGGGCCAGGGAGCAGCAGCGACAGTCTACGCAGCAGGGACCGGGGCAGCGTCGGCAGGAGGCCGCCCGCAAAACCAAT
>NW_010397331.1:6024-20786 GCF_000710305.1 Buceros rhinoceros silvestris
GGGACCGGGGCAGCGTCGGCAGCAGTCCGCCAGCAAAGCCAATGGAGCTAGCAGTCGTAGCAGTGAAGGTCAGCAACAGTGTTCCCTGGGAGCGAAGCGGTGGTAGGAATTTGCAGCAGGCAGCAGCAGCAAGTGGAGCGGCCCCAGGGCGGAAGCAGCGGTCCAGCAGCAGACAGCAAACGGCAAGCGGTCAGCAGCAAGCGATACCGGCCGGCAGCCAGGAGCCCAGCTGAGCAGCAGTGAGCAGCAGCGAGCGGGTTGCCTGGTCCCTGCAGCAGCAATGGTAGCAACAGTAACGGCAGTAATGGCCAGCGAGGCAGCTCCAGTCTGAGCGGCAGGGCGGCAAACGGGAAAGACGCGTGGCCTCTCTTTGAACGCAGCTCGTAAAGAAACATCGTCCCGCCAAGAAGCTCCATAGCCAATGAGATGTAGTGATGTGTAGGGGGAGCAATACTGTAACTGGTTTGCTTCTGTGTCAATCAAAACTAACCAAACCAGTTTTGTCTTAAACCAGGACATCTTTGAAGCCACTTAAGAAACGGGTCGGTGAGTGTTAGGTAACGCTTTCCTAAAAGGATACCACATCATGAGCAATTTCATCTTTCTCGTTCTTTAATCCAAAACTCTTTTACTAAACATGTAAAGATAATTTTGTGCTTATTTTGTTCAGTATTTTGTTCTTAATCATAGCATGGTACAACTTGCATGCTCTCCACCAACTGAACATTGTTTTGGAATTCATTTAGGACCTTTCATGTTTGATGATTTTTATCTGAGGTGCTCAAATTGATCCATGAATGTTAAATTATGCAACATCCAGGTTACTGATTCTGCTGAGTTAGTTATTTGATGGCTTTTTGGATCAGTGACTTTGACTTCTCACATGTTGACAACACCCTGTGTTGTCAGTAACATAGGGTGTGCAGTGGCAAAGAATCGTCTTTGGCACCTATAAATTAATCTCTATGATTCTTAAAAATGAAGCACCTGATAGTAGCAGATGCCTTAGGGGCTTTTTTTTTTCCACAGAAAGAGAATTAGGCATGCAGGTTTATAACACTGTGAATGGCTTTAGGAGTGATTCACAGCAACAGATACCAACCAACCCAAGGTACTGAAGGGAAGGCAACACCTAGAATCAGAGTCATCAGCTTAATTAGATGCTCCACAGTCCCGAGCTGTGAAATCAATGCAACTGCTGCAGGTGAGGGCATGATTTATTTGATGTTAAATTTAACCAGTAAAATAGTTTTAGTAAATTGTGCTTAAAATGCTGATTTCTCGGTGTTGATGGCAAAGGAAGCACCAGTAACAAGCTGAGCGGTGGGTGGATGCTGTGAGCATCTAATGGGTCTCATGCCCTTTTTAGGTGTGCTGGAAAGAGGGAGGATGCTGCTACCATCCAGGTGCTTCACGGGAAGCGAGATAGAGTCCAAGGATGTTTAAAGCTTAGTGTTAATGGCGCTGGTCTTGAGCTGCTGACCTCTTCTCTGAGGATGTATCAGCAAAATAACCCAAAATTTTAATTTGAAGAGAAGGAGGCTGGAACTGAACTGGTTTGTGAGTCCACAACACAGAGACATCTGCTCAGTTTGGGTTCATGTGAACTTCCTGAGAGAAAAGGATGTGGAGGGTGAACCCTGCAGAGGTTTTCTCAACAGAAAGTTGAGAAGAAAGCTGAGATGATATATGAAGGACACCTCGAGGCCATGATGGCAGCTTGGCAAGAGAGGCAAAGGGACTCAGGAGTTACAGGAATACGGAATCTCAGAGCACGACTGACTGTTAAAAGGCAGGTGGCAAGTCAAAAAATGTTAGAACAGAGTATTGTATTTTAGCTTCAGCTAAAAAGATGTTACTAGGTGTGTTAGCTGTATGTTGCTAGATCTGGCCAGTCACACTAAAATTGCTACAGGAAGTCACAGCCTTAAAGGGAAACCAAGAGGCAGAGATGAGGTACTTCTGTTGAGAAGTGTCAGAGGTGAGGTTTGCAATGTTACCTCAGTGTAGCCCCTGAGAAGCAAGGTAGCACAGTGTCCACAAACTTCATGCTGGGGAAAAAAAAACCCAGTGCTTTGCCCACATTATATACACCTAATTTTATTTACTTTATGTGTATGTATATATGTGTGTAAATTTGGAAGAGTTATGCAATGGGGGAAGAAACCTACAAAAGTTAGGGTTATCACAGGGTTAGTTACAATTCAGGTCCCTTGATAACATAGCGATAGTAACAAAAAAAAGCGCCAAACCTATGAGTTTGTTGGAAAAGTTATGACAGTCATTGTCCAAACTTTTTCCCATTAAAAAAATTTTTTTGAAGCATACAAAGATACTATTTTGGTTTTTTTGTCCAAATCTAGCAACCTGTGCAATAATAGTTCGAGCATTGTGAGGGGCAATGACAGTACGTAGGTGTTAAATTCTTAGTCTTTTCAAAATTATAAGTTGTTTTGAACTTATTCTGTAATGTTTTAATTGATAAATAAGCTTACAAAAATTAATACTCCAATAATAATAAGCCTATTAATTCTTGTAAAACCTGAGCTACCTTTGTAAATAAGAGACGTCAGGTAAAGTAATTCATGATATTTCTGCTCACAGATTTCTTAGATTTTTTGCATTAATACAGGTGTGGGGAAATAAAAATGAAACCTAATTATATAACGAAGATGTGCAAGCTCCTGTGATTTATGGTGATGAACATCAGAGGTGCTTAGTGGGTTGCTAAGCACAGAAAAAATGATGCTGTTATATTAAAGGATAACGTTAAGGTATTTTCCTATAGCTTGAGAAAGTTGCGACATGCTAGCACTTAACATCAAATTTGCTTTGAAGTTTATAACATTAAAAAGATGAACTGGTTTTCAAAGGTGGCCCTGTGCATTAAAGCGGTAATAATCCTGTTCCTCCTCCTGCCACTGACCCCTGCCCAAGTGCCATGTCTGGCTCCTTCAGTGATCCTGGTTATTCTTTGGGCTAGTTGTGCTTTGCCCGAGGGGATGTCCCTGGCTGGCGAAGTGTCCTGCAGCTCTTCATCAGAGAGCCCTGGTTTTCATCTGTAGGTGCTGTAGGTAGAGAGTTTTCTCACCCTGTGGAGAAGTGAGATGCAATCATTTGCTGTGCTGACCAAACCGAAACCTGCTGAAGGTTTTCCATGGGGGAAGGAAGAAGTGTGGGCAGATGCCTGTGCCCAGCCGTCACACTGGTGGCAGTAAATGCTCCATTTCTGCTCCTGCATAAGGTGGGGGAATTTCCTGGGCGGGGAAAGGGACTGGAGCTTTGCTCTGAGGTCTCCAGCACCGTGCAATTCAATACTCCGAAGTCCATTAAGCTTAAGTGAAGCTAGTCTCCAAAACTGTTAGAAAGTTGCAGTTTCATCCACATAAAGGCTAGCATCCATCCCTTGTTTTAGTTTTCCCTGGACATGAATAGCAGGTTTACATTTTGAAATAAACTTTTTCTTTTTTTTTCCTTTGGAAAATAATTGCTTAGGCAGAGTTCCTGGCTTCCCAGTTTAGCAATTTATCTAAAAGAAATCTTTTTCCTACTTCCCTTTAGAGCATTAAACACTTAACTCAGCTTGAAAGCCACATCAGTCTGCCAATGCGGGATTAATGCCACAAACATTTCATATGCGCTGCAGAGATGACCTGCAGACATGAGCATCATGTTAAAAAATAGCTTTTGGAATCCCTCGTACGTGATAACTGTGAGTCAAAACCTGTCTCTGTTTTCCTTTATTTCTTACTGGCTAGAGATGGCGAGCAGACGTGAGACCCGGCACCCCCTCCCCGTTGGCACATCCATCCCCTCACCCAGCCCCGCTGCCTCCCTGGGCCTTGGCAGTTGCTGGTATTGTTTTCTGGCTACAGTGGGTCTGGCTTTGCCGTGTCTCTGCTCTGTGTGCACAACAGGATCATAGGCACACACAGTTCCCTGCGCATTCAACACTACAAGCTGTTTGTGGGCACACACAACCTGGCATCCTAAAGCCTGAACTGAGGCTGGTCCCACTGAACAGTAGGGAAGACTTCGGGCTTGCTTTAGCTGTTTGTATAAATCTGGGGAAGGGAGGAGATTTTTTATTTTCCCCTTCAATCTGTTTGCCTGTTGTCAGTATAAATAATCTTGGACATGTTATGAGATTACTACCGCAGCTCCCAAACGCTCAAAGGAATCAATCCCCCAAAGCCTTTGAGCTTTCCCGTGCCTCACATTTTACCCATACGGGCAAATCCAGTGTGTGTGATGCTGAGCAGCACAATACTCTGTGGATTCAATGTCTGTCCTAAACTTGCTCCTCTGTGAGGTTGGAAGGAAGTTGCTGTGCCTCTGCATTAGCCCCTTGTGGGACTTATTAGTTTCTGCTGCTTGTAAGGATCCTTCCCCTGCTCTCCTTCTACTCCAAAACCATACAAACATCTTAGCAGTGCTGGAATGATTGTCTAAAGGTTTTCCTGCTGTAATGTATACACATATCAATAATTACTTAGTTGACCTTTTTTTACACAGGACACAATGTCTAATGGCTGGAGCTGAAAACTGGAAAATTGGTGTTTGGGGTGGGCTCAGAAGCTCTGTTATCTCTGGCAGTAACACTGTTCATCCAGGAAGAGATCCTGCACCTGCTTTTTCACGTTGAGCTTTTCCATGAATCGTGGCAAACTCTTTCGGTTAACTGTTTCTCTTTTGGAGGAGGGAGCAAGCTTTCTGCTGATTTATCATGCTGACCCAGTTCTCCCGAAGGTCAGAGGAACCTTTGCACTGTGGCGAGGGGAACTGAGGCCTCTCGCTTTCTTTTCCTTTGTGCTGTAGTGGAAGGAGCTGTGGCTTTGTGTTTCCTCCTGGGTGTGTTTGTAGGTTGGTTGTGTGGGAGAGTCACGAGCAAGTGAACGACTGTGGCGTAGAATAAGATTATGCCAGCTGCTGAACAGACTGGAGGGAGTTGGCTCTGACTTAGTCCTGGTGTCACCCTGTTTAGCCATGCCTGGTGCAGCAGTACTTTTCGGGGGAAAGGGAGGAAAGAGAGAAGGGATGACAGGCTACTCTGGTGACCTGAGGAGGCATGTCCATTGATGGCACATAATACCTACCTTGCTCGTGTGTGCACCTGTTGGTTTGATTTCTGCTTTCAACCTTGAGGACTGTGCTCATACAAGAAATATTTTCAACTGAGTTCTCACACAGTAGTGTCTGTCTTCTGGAAGTCAATACAACCAAGGATTTGTCTATTTAAAGACCAAATATATGCTGGAGGCATGTCCATTGATGGCACATAATACCTACCTTGCTCGTGTGTGCTGGTAGTTGTGTGTTGGTGTGTGTGTTGGTTTGATTTCTGCTTTCAACCTTGAGGACTGTGCTCATACAAGAAATATTTTCAACTGAGTTCTCACACAGTAGTGTCTGTCTTCTGGAAGTCAATACAACCAAGGATTTGTCTATTTAAAGACCAAATATATGCTACCCATGACTCCCTTTCCTTGTGATAATTTTTGAGCTGTGAATTCCCCACACTTGCCTTCAGTAAAATCTCAATTTACATCCATGAGTCCGTATTTTTTTTGTACAGATTAAGTCTGGATTTTGAAAAATCTCGGTTTTATAATTCAACAGCCATAATGTGTTTTCTGTGAATGTTAATGTCTCTGAAACTTGGTTATGCAAATACTTGCAAAAGTGAAAACAAATCCATAAAATAATTTTCTGTTGTTGTAGTACTTGCTCCTCTCTAAACATTTTTTAAACATTTCCTAAACTCTCTGGAAGCTTATTTCCCCTCAGTGATTTAGAATTCTCTGGTGACACTAGTTGCATCCCAAGTGAGGTCACATTTACTAGAGAAACCCATCAAGCAGATGATGCCATTTTTTAAAGATACCTTTGTCAAGATTTTATGGTTTCAGATAACCTTACCAGCATTATCAGAATTACAACACTAAGCGCTGTTCAGATTTGAGAACTCTTAAGGAAGGTAGAAAAAGAACTTTTAGATGGCCATTGAATTTAGACTTCTTGGTTACTGGGGGACAGCTCTGGTCTTCCAACATCTAGTACTTAAATACCAAGCCATTGCCTTGATGGTTATGCTGTGAAAGACATGTATTCCATGAATTAAAACTAAACAGATCCTTTTTTTTCTCCTTTTCTTTTTCTTTTTTTTTACTATAAGAAATAAGGATTTCTCAGTTGTTTCTTGTTATATGTGTTGGCTTGAAATTCCTTGGGGTCACTGCAGCAATCCTGAAGCAGACAAGATAAATTTGGATTGAGCTTCAGACCTTTTGAGCCAAGCTGTTCATGTACCCAGAACAGCCGAAGGCCCAGCGGCTGACGGCTGCAGTTGTGGGGGTCTGAGTCAAGAACTCAGCTGAGCAGTGCCGGCCTGCAAAAGTCGGGTGGTGGAGAACTGTGTCAGGTCATAAAAGACGACCTGAGAGCCATTCTCTGTTGTGTGCAATAACTTTGGAAGTGAGAGATTTGTTCCCTACCTGGCCTTGTGTTCCTAGCACAGCTCTAATTTTTGTGCTGGGTTGCAGCTTCACAAAATTAGGGTATTTATAGTTTCAGGCAATGTTCAGAATGAGTGTTACTCATTAAATTGCTTGCTGAAGTAACTGTCCTGATGCTGTAAGGAGCTGGGCCAACAGAGAATTTGGGTCACCGTACCTAAGAAGATCGGTAATTAAAACAGCTTTTATAGAGCATATGTGCATTTTTGCATGGAATAGTTGCAAAAACTTCTAAGTTTCAACCAGTCTATCATCTTTCCTTATGAAAAGTGTTTCTATAGCTCCAGATCTGAATCATTTAGCATCAAATTCTGATAAATTTGCAATCAATCATTGCAGGATTTTGAAAAATTTAATTACCAGGTTGAGAAAGATTTATAAACATTTCTTCCTGCATATGTCACCCTTTGAGTTCTCTGAAGCATAAAGCTGGCATGGGTTACATGCCATGGAAATAAAAAAGAATAAGTTTGGATGAAAAAATTATTTGAGACTCAAGATTCTTATGTTTCAGTTTTAAACTGTAATCAAAATGTGCTGTATTCTCTCATTTGATGAATGCTGCACACACTGCAGAAAAAATGCATTGTAAGATTTTGGAAAAGTGCCTGCAACTGATAGAGTGGTTTGTGGACAGAATTTTGGTTTTTATGGTACAGTATTTTTAAAACCACTAACAATTCTCAAGCTGCCTTCTTGATCAGTTCAATTTTTTTTTTTTTGAAGAGCAATGCAATATACTCATTAATTTCCAGTATTTCATCTATGTTGTTACTCCGGCGAAAGCAGGCAGTGTGTATCTGAAACCTCACAGATGAGTCTTTAATGTTTGCTAGATTTAGAGCGAAGGAATGACATTACTAACGTTACACTTCAGTATGTATTTTGGCTTCTATTTAATAACTGCTTCTGACGATGATTTTTGTGATCATGGATGCTTACACAATAAGCATTTATATTTTAACTTTTTAAATGTTGAATACCTACTGGCATAGAATATATGGACTAATATTTGATAATGTAAGAGTTCTCCAGAATAGTACTATGAATGTTTGACGAAGTCTCATAATGTCAAAGTTTAAATTATTGAATAGCTAAAATTCTGCAGTAGAAAGTGCGGTGTAGATTAATACACATAAAAGGAAACAAGTTCCAGATGAAGCAGCTGAGTAAATGTGTCATCTAAGTGGTTGATAACATAGCTAAATTACTGTAAACAAACAATAAAATATCTTAGAGGAAATATCTCAGAGAAGTTGCTTAGTGGAAGAGTAAAAAGATAAATGCAAATTGTACATATATAAAGGGAAAAGGCTGGATGGCAGATGTAATATGTACCTTCTCTTGGCTCACTCTCTAACAGAGTTGGTGTTCTTGAACAGTAGTGGCTATTCCCTCTGACCCAGAGCAACGCACAGCAGATGACAGCCAATATAAGATGGATATGATCTGTTTCTGCCGTTAAAGACTTATAATGGAAATATTTCTAGGCATTGTAATATGAAAATGTTCAGTAAAAGTAAAGCGTTGGGACTGTAATCATCATTAATCAATTATAAGTCATCTTAATGCATAAAGAAGTAAGAAATCAGAGTCCCTAAATACTTGTTTTATTAGTTAGCTCAGTCCTGCCAAGTATACCATGCAAATGCCTTTTTTTTTCTTTATCATTAGCTTTGATAATTTTAGTTTTCAAGAAAATATCCAGGCTGGGACTGAATGCCCTTTATCCTTAAGGCTGGAGGTGTCAAGTATGTGGTTTTATGCCAGAGGTATTTGTGGAAGCATCAAAGTTCTTGTCTGCCGACCACTGGCAAAATGCCACCAGCATCAGAGACTGCTGGGAGTTTTTGAGATGTAGCTAAGGTAGAGCTGTGTTGTAAAATAGTCTCACTTACTTCCTGGAGTATACCTGGAGTACTGCGTCCAGGTCCGGAGTCCTCAGTGCAACAAGGACGTGAACCTGTTGGAGTGGGTCCGGAGGAGGCCACAAAGATGATCAGAGGGCTGGAGCACCTCTGCTGTGAGGACGGGCTGAGAGAGTTGGATTTGTTCAGCCTGGAGAGGAGAAGGCTCTGGGGAGACCTTACTGTGGCCTTCCAGTACTTCAGGGGGGCTTATAAGAAAGATGGGGTCAGACTTCTTAGCAGGGCTTGTTGTGACAGGACAAGGAGTGACAGTTTTAAACTAAAGAAGGGGAGATTTAGAATAGTTACAAGGAAGAAATTTTTTACGCTGAGGGTGGCGAAACACTGGCCCAGGTTACCCAGAGAGGTGGTAGAAGCCCCATCCATGGAAACATTCCAGGTCAGGTTGGATGGGGCTCTGAGCAACCTGATCTAGTTGAAGATGTCCCTGCTCACAGCAGGAGGGGTTGGACTAGATGGCCTTTGAATGTCCTTTCCAACCCAAAGCATTCCGTGATTCTATGAAAATGTAAATGAGAAGTACTAGCAATGGCAGCAGACTTGTCAATAATGTCACCTCCCAGCTAACATGAGGCAGCCTGGAAAAGGTGGAAGAATTTGTGTCTTGTGGGGTTGTACCTAACTTCATGATAACTTTTTATCTTTTTATGTTATTTTTCTTTCTACTTCCAATGGAGAACTCTCATGCAGATCAAAAGGTAGTGGTACTGAGCTGAACTGATGAAGCCTTCAGAAGAAAAGGGGAGAAAAAGAGATAAAATACTGTAACTGTTTTCAGTACAGGGGCTTGCTTGAAAAATATTAACTTTCTGATTCTCAGTGCTTTCTCGAAATGATGCTTAAAAAAAGATAACAAAAACTTGTAAGAATATGAAAAGAGTAAGTAATACTAAAATTACATTGATAACTTCTAAATTGAGTATTTTATATAACTAGTTTACTCGTTATGATTAATGGAGAACACTGATAGCTACAAGAGCTAGATAATAGACTGGTTTTATCTTTTTAATAACACATCTAATCCTATAATCATTATCTAATGAACAGTTCTTTTCAGAGGTTTTCTTGCATGGGTGATCCTGCGTCAGGTCTGTGATATTTAAAATTTTCTGTAGGTGACAATTTACATTTTCAAAATGAAGAAATGGACAAATTCTTGCCACATGCCAACACGATGAATGATTAAGCACTAATTAATTCCCTTTGATGGTGGGCATTGATGCAAAGGAAGCTTAAATGACTTGCACAAGGCTGCTGAAAAAAAGTGTTTAAGATGATGGGACCTTGAGGATGAGACCCAGCTGAAATACAGCAATATTCAAGAGAAAGAGTACTGACATAACAATTTTTAAAAACCTTAATAAGAAAGAGAAACAGAAGATGGAAACTCAGCAAAATGAGAAGGAGCATCCCATTTCGACCCATCCTTTCCACCATATGACAACTCCCTGGTCAGCAGAGGCTCATCAGGTGTCTTATCCCAGTGAAGAGCATTTAAATCCTTAGCATAATTGCTCACTTGTTCTAGTTATCTGTTGCATATATTACCCAATAAATAACGACTGTCCTTTTACACTGTGTATATCTGACTTACAGCCTCTTTGCTCACAGTGAAAGTTGCCTGAGCACTGTGACCCAGAGAAGGAGCTTTGCGCATCTTTATACAAGCAGTCTCTGAAACCCCAGCCTTGTTCCTTTTTGAGACAAAGTGGCAAAAGTCCACTGATTTTTGAGAGAACAGTCACTCGATAGGTGAGTTCTCAATTATCATATTAAAACACAATTATATTATTTAAGTAAGGAAACCGCCTCTAAGGTAAATCATACCTGAACATGGAAGGACTGTTGGTGGGCAACGTGCATAAAAAAATGTCCAAAGGCAACCTTCATCTAGAATTTAGTATTTGCTGCCAGATTTCCAGGTGTGCTATGAGCTATAGGTCAGCCTTAGGCTGTCAGGCAAGGTGTAGAATGATGCTACTAATCTATTTCTCCCTGTTGCTGTTTCCCATAATATTGCCAGATAGGTGTGTTTGCCAGTAGCACAGGACCCACGAGGGAAAAGTTGCTCCCTGCCCTGTTTCCTCCTATTTCCAATGCTTAACCAGAGCAGAGTGCTGTAAAAAAAAAAAAAATTGAGGTATTTGTGCGTGTGAGGAGCCGGAACCCTATGTGATACCCTTTGGGATCTCATAGTTTTCATTTACTACTGCGCTGAGTATTGCTTATAAACATTCCACTTTCAAATTACCACTTCCTTCTGATTTCCCATTTTAATTTATTTTTGGTCTTCATCAATAATGGTTTCGGCAATCCAGATTATTTCACTTTATTCCCCTAGATACTTTTTTATGGCTTGTATTAAAAAAAAAACCAAACAATTTCCTATTGAATAATGCATAATGTTTATGCCTAGTTTTCTGGAGGGTGAACAAAAAAAATTACTCTGGCAGTTCTGTGTTCGAAGTCCTGTTTGATTTTGCCTTTCAGCCAGGATTTATATTACTTGTATTTACCTTTCCTAAAGAGATAGAATGATCTAAAATTTGGAGGAAATATATTCTGTAAATAAGGAGTACTAGCGTGAATAATTTTTAATTATTGTTGCATTGCCAAAGTAATGAACTGACGTAGTTATGATCTTCATTGCTGTGTGAAGAACAGAGTAGGGATAAAAAAATAAGCAAGACATCTAATGAAAATCTTCCCTGGCCAACCTCATGTGATTGATTTCCTTGTCTTTTACTGAGAAATGCCGCAGAGCTGGAAAATCTGTCTGGCTCTGTCTCTGCTGAAGGACTTTGAGTTACGTTTCTTAATAACGTAGCTTTATATGTAGTGGCGACTTACAAAGATTTTGCCCTTCTTTCCCTGAAGGGAAGATATGATCCAAGTTGCCTGATCAAATGAAAGCTGGTGGTGTTGAATGTAATCAACATGCATGAAATGATCTTATTAGGCAACTTTGTAAGTACAACTTTCTTGAGGCTGGTTCTAGGCGTTATTGGATCCATCATTTCTCTGTAGAACACGGCTCAAGCTGGAGGAACATACAGCATGTATAATGCATGCCGTAATAGCACGCTGAGGAGATGTGGGTGGAATCAAATAGCAAAACTGGAGTGATTGATGGTATCTGCTGCAGGAGCTGAATGTAATTGATAAAAAACTACTAATAACCAGAGTAATAACAGTTTTGTTATGCATATGCTCAGAAGTTGTTTCTGGTTTAAAGGGAAGTTCAAGTATGCCTGGATTTTTCTCGGGTTTCAATAGCAAGGCTGCACTGCAGCTGCTCTGCGGTGCCTTTTTGCTGCCCAGCAGCCTCCCGGAGCCATGCTGGGAAGGGGACCTGCTGCACTGTGACTTCTTGCACTCTGGAGAACACAGTTAATCAGAACTAGGTAGGAACTTGCAGAAGGTTACACTGGCTCAGCTGATGTGTGATGATTGACAGCTGCTGGAACAGGATTACATCTGGCCATGGGTTTGTACTCTTCATTACTTGATTTCACAACTGTTTGTGAAAACACGTGATTGCACTGTTAATGACTACACTTAGATGGCAGAAAGACTTTTTGAATATTTAAGCAGATTAAATTCACACAAAATAATAGGTAACTTTATGATTTAGTGTGATGATAGGCAACTGCCACTGATCTCCTCCTCCTTAATCCCATGTGAGTAGGTGGCTCTTGGATGATTAAGCCTGCCAATGATTATGTCAATTTTAATGCCAGCTTCTAAATTTTATTTAATTACTGTGAAATTCATTTAGTTTTTTTATCCAATAACATTTTAGTAATTAGTGACCTAAAAGGTATACAATATGCAACAGTCATTTTGATGAAGATTTTGTTGGTTAGGAGAAGATCAGGCATTTTTGCTATGAGTAAGTGTGGCTGTAAAAATGGAGGACGAGCACAGGCAGAGGAAAACAGAAGATCTTGCTACTGTATATGTGTGCTGGTGAGGTGACCAGGTCTGTCAGCAAGAGGGACAGGCAGCTAGTGAGGTGTCTAAGGAGAAGGGGTAATTCCTATGAGCGTGCAAGACCTTCAGCCCCTTTAAGAGCAGATGATGAGATTTACCTGTCCTCTGGCTGAGATCTCTTCTGGAGATCTCATAAGGCTTGAAAGGACCCAGTATAGGTCTTTTGAGAGAGTTGGAAAGGACATTTACACCTGCAGCTAAAACTGAAATGCTGAAAGTGGTGTTTGTGTGGGCAGGGAGTGATAAAGCTAGATCCTCCCCATGGACTCCTGGCCCTTGAGGTCGTTTCTTAAGCTGAAAAAGGCCGCCTTGAAGTCTGGGATAGCTCTGGGGCAGAGCAGAAGGTGTAACCACAAGCTCTGGGAAGGAACCAATGGACTGAAATGTCAAGTCATGTGTTGCTAAACCGGAAATTTGCAGAAACCTTTCTAAAACAGATGTTTGTATTAAATCCCCCCATATCTGTGAGAATTAAGAATTTGCTAGTTTTGTTCCAAAGAAATTCCTTAGGGAATAAAATGAAGGAGATTTTCCTATTTTTGTACTAGTACTTCAGTTAAATATACATAGAAGCTTCTGTGTTGTGCTTTGAAGCCAGGCTGCTTCTTGGATATGTGTTGGATATAGTGGATATGGATATACATGAATATAGTGTCCATGTCTGTCACTATAACATCCTAAATCCTTTAATTAGGTTTGCTGGTTCATAAGCAAACTAAAGCTTCTACATCAGATGTTTCTTTGAGACACAGAAGATGTTTCCTTCATGTTTTGGGTTATTTAAATTTTCTGCAATGCAAACTCTAGACATAGTCTTACGGAAGGCTGAATTAGCTGAAGAACAGAGGTCATATCAAAGCTGGTGTAGAGCTGTGGCTTGCTGTGTTTGGCTTTTTGTTGTTTCTAAATAAAAAAATCTTCAGAAATGAAAACTCCCTTCAGCTGAAGAGTTCATACAGTAGAAATCGCTGAGTCTTCTCACTTACGTGGCAGTAGACTTCCTTTCTTTCTTTCTCCTTCCTTTTAGCCTTTTTAGCCAGACGTAGCAGTATAAAATTCCCTATAAATTAACAATATAAACCCATACTTAATGGATAGACCTCTCTACATTTTCCAGAAGGAGCTCTAGCATTTTATAGCAAGACCTTCTCTGTGGATGGAAAGCTTTTCAGATTCAGGGTTGTTGGCCGTGGTATGAAACAGCATAGCTAATGCGATGAAAACAGTCAGAGAATCAGCATGTGGCACAGCTTCATTCTCCTGACAGGGCACATGATCAAAAAATATAAAAAATTTAAAAAATTACACAACCTTTTACACTGTGTATGAGCGAGTACTATTCCACTGAGTTCTACTATGTGTGTTGTTCCAGGTGTTTGAAAGAAAAAATGCTGGTTTGGCTCATCTGTGGGTCCTTAATGCGCAAAGAAATATCCCTCAACTTGTCTAGATTCAAAGATTTTTGGGGGGAAGGGGAGAGAAGGGGGAGGGGAAGTAGGACTGTGAATTTTAAGGTAGATTTCAATGAAAAATATTTTCAGAGCACTTGTATATTTTGCATTTAATCTTACCTTTAGAAGTTTTCTGTGTTTTCTCTAAAATAAAATAAAACTTGAAGTAAAAGCACTCATGCTTTTCACAACCATATACTGTCATATAATGTCAACACAAGCTTTTTGTGTTGAACTGAGGTAAAATTTCACATGCTAATAATGATACAAAGAATCAGACTGTCGAGTAAAGTTGATGGTCAGTAGCAACTGATTTTCGTAACCAAGTGAGGACTTTAGAAAATGTCAGTATTTCAGAATAGTTCCAGCTCACATTTAGGAATAATTTAACCAATTATTGGTGTGTGTGTATGTGAAAAAAACAAACCAACAAATGAAGAATAATTTGGGAAAGAATTCGTTGTTAATATACAGTCTTATACATAGGTATTAAATGCAATGGAATTTGTCTTGAGTCTAAAACACTTCACGTGATTCACCTGAAAGCTCTGAGATACAAGCTCAGGAAAGACTGTAATTTATGCTTCTCTGTTGACCTGGAAGAAGGATAAAATACGATGTAAATATAGGTATGCAGAGAAAATCACATGGGAGAAAATCAGCATTTGTTTTGAGCACGGATTTTTTCTAATAAGACTTTAAGGTAAAAGTAGTCTGTGAACTTTATGGTTTTAAAGACTTAGAGATTAAAATGCCATAAAAATTAAACTTTTTGCTCTATAAGGAATAACAAATCTCAAAGCTGGTTTTGTAAGTCAACTTAAGAGCCAGCCTGCCCCTAACCACCCCCCCCCCCCACCCCCCCCTCCCACAAC
>NW_010397331.1:20857-26294 GCF_000710305.1 Buceros rhinoceros silvestris
CCCGACTTAAAGCAATAGGGAATGTTAAGACTTTTTTAAAGAGTAAACAAATGAATATCAATTGTCTTTCCATTTCCCTAATTTGTTACAGTTTGTAACAGGTGAGCAGCAGAAGGTTTACAGGCCTTTCAGAAGAGGAGCAGAATGGTTGCAGGCAAAAACGCCTTTGGAGCTTTAAAAATGCCAAGTACCTTGTAAAGAAAAGACAGCCTTATTAAAGTTTATTTTACTCAAAATGGTGATAAAACACCTAATGTGTGGTGTGTGAAGCAGCTAGTTTTGACATTACAGATTCAAAAGAGATTCAAAATACCATAAAATTGTAGTGCTTTGTAAAGTGTTAAAAGACTGACATTTTCCTTCCTGTGTCTGGGAATGTCAGAAGTTTCTGAATCTGTCTTGTAAAACTCTTGTTACTGCCTTAAGCAGTGTTCACAAATAAGAGCCTCTCTGAGGACTTTTTGTGGAGATAAAAATTATGTTTTCTTTAGATTCAATCCCATAGCAGCCCTGAAGATATTTTTGGTTAGTTTTCCATTGGAAACTGGAGACTTAAAAAGCTAGAAACAACACGTAGGAATTATCTTCTGAAAATGATGCAATTAACAGCTTTCAGTGAGGAACTAACATCAGTATTGAATGAATTTGGTGTAATTTTTTCCCTTCAGCTGGCTACTCAAGATAGCTTAAGTAGGTTTATGACAGAACAGTTGCTGGTGCTCCAGCTCCAGATGTATCAACCTCAGCCAACCCACCACATCTCACCGCAACCTCGTGCAGCCACACGTTGTCTCTCTCTGTTGGGTACCAATTGAAGAGCCTTGATCTAATTCTTGGTGTACAGTAAAGAAATTAGTTAATCCGAGAAATAAATAAAGTCTAAGAAAAATTGAGAAAAAGAGCACCTGTGCATTGGAGTTTGCTTTTCTGCGAGGAGGGGAGGAACCCCCTACGCTGCCAAGTACTTTAGCAGTATATGCAGTGAAATGCAGATGGCTGAAATATTCCGTCAGAAGCAGCAGAAATTTTCAACAGCAGTGGGATTTGTATAGAAGCAGCTAATACAGTTATGGCTATAATGGACATGTTTTGGGCCAGTCCTATGTTTACAAGCTGTCCAGGGAGGCAAAACTGAAGGTGTGTTTCTTAGGGGGATAAATAATGGCATAGGCACAATCTTGAAGAAGCTATTAATCAGAATTTACGGCATCAACAGACATGGCGAAACTGTGCTCTGGTGTATCGGCTTACACATGAGTAGCACAGACAGGTTGAGCTGGAGGCAGACAGAAATCGTGGCTGTACAAATCCCCCCATCTTTTGAGTGTATGCGAATAATGCATTAGCGTTCCACAAGGAATTTGTGCTGGAATTAGCATCCAGGTCACCAAACTGTATTTTTTTTGTCCCGGGCTGATCTGCTCGCAGAGAAGATATGTAGCTTGCACCACTGCCACCCCCACGCTGCTCTGGGGAAGGCTGTCATTAGTGATTACAACTTTCAGGTCTTTAACTACTGAGAAACTTTAATTCAATCTGATACAAAATGAACTTCAGGCTCTGATGATTCTTATTTGTGCTTTTTTTAAAACAGGGTTTCATAACAGAGCCTTGAAATTTAGTTCACTGTGAACTTTCTAGAAGCTGCCAACTGTCGATGAGTTTGGGACTGGTTTTGACCATGACTTTCTGGGAAATCACATGAAAATTTGAGGTTTGGAGGAGTTCCCACATCTCCATTTTTTCATGTCAGAAAGAAAAGCCCAGGATAGTAATTTTTTCAGGTTGCTGTTATGTTTTAGCCCAAGTCACTAAGTGCTTCAGTCGACAAGGGCCCTCCAAAATAGGCAGTCTGTATCTACGTGTTAAACAGCAAAGAAAATACATGTATGGAGAGGAAAGTGATTTATGGAGGTTGTAAGTAGATTGATGATGAGGCCAAAAATACTATTTAGCTACATACATACTATTCTCCTTCTCTGTCTCCTCCAGTCCAAAGCCTTCACTGAGACTGTCTCTTGGCTTAGATGGGTTTAAGCAGTAATGATGTTTATTATATGTAAATACATATGTAATATAGCAGCATTATAGGGACAGCTGTCTAACTTAAATAGGATTCACTGGTTAGTGTGCCTTATCGTAGAAGCACATGTACGTGTCATTCAAATTAGATATTGGACCCCAGAGTAACAGGCACTGTATGAGATAAAAGAGAGGTCGTCCCTGCTCCTGAAGAACTTGCCGTCGAAGACAAGAGAAGTAGGACTGAGCTGCCTAGACATGGGATTTAATGTAATTTACAATAGGCCTGGGCATCTGAAATATCGCTTTGAGTGGCATATATGACACAGTGCCTACAGGAGACCAAAGCTGGAAGCCAACCATGATACCTTGAAGCATATAAAATGACCCTACAGACGTGTTTAAGCACCAGGTTTGCTTCAGGGATATCCTATGTATACACTCAGAGGAGGGGACTTGTAAGGAAACAGACATCATCTAAGTATAGAAGTAGTTTAACTGTTGTCAAGTAGTAGGTGTTACTAAAAGACAAAGATTTAAAGAACAATATGTCCTTCAAACATAGATTAGTAGATATTTATAGGGAGCTGTCTGGCGAGGGAGACAGTACCAATTTATGTGCAGAGTCGAAACGCATATAAACAAAAAGATTTTCCTACATGCAGTCGTATGGCATATTCATGTAGGCCAACTACTACAAAATAACAATCTGCTTATCTTCATTTTGTCTTGCAGCATTCAGTATTGATCTAACACAAAAGCAGGAGCCAAATAAAGACCAGCACTTTCCTCCTGAAGCAAGACGCTCAAAGGAAAGCAGGGAAAATACCCACAGTACTTTATACATCCCGTTCTTAACATTCTTATTTTGTGAATGATGTGCCGTGCCGGCTGTGCTTCATGACATGAGGACCATTCCCTGGGGTGTGGGGCAGCAGAGCTGAGACCTCGAATGGGTCTGTCTCTTTGGGCTCTTGGTTTGTCCCAGTTAAGCCATTTTCTTATCTTCTGCATGCTCCCAGAGTGGCCAAAGTTCAAGCACAAAGACAAGTAATGCAGACACATAACATATGGGGAATCCTTTAATATGTGTATCACCGGAGACTGCTGTTTCATGATAACTAACCAGGATTATCAATGTTCAAGGTTCTTACTCTATGCATTGATATGTCAATACCATATAGGAATTAGGACAACATTTTCTGAAACTAGAACCTAAGAAAACTGCCGGAGGCTGCATCTTTTTGTTCCTGTCAGCAGCAACAGCAGAAAAAGAAAGAGCATGAAAAATGTGGTCTGTGACCCTTTTGAGGAGAGATGAAGTGGGACAAGTGCCAAACCTGGGGTGTAGATAAGGTATTTCTAAAAGGATCAGGTGACAGTCTGGCTCTACAACACGTTGTATATCATTCTCTGCCTGTAAGTTAGCTATTGTTTTCAGCTGCTTCTGGTGAGAGTAAAACATGCAAGTTACCATTTGCAAATACATAACAAGTTTTTCTGCAGAAATCAACACTTACATTGCTTTCATCGTGCAGTGGAGGAACAATGAAGTACAATGCAGTTTTCTGTTTTTAATCTTTTATTTTGCTCTGATACTATACCAGAATCTGCTAGGAAAAGAAATAAAAATCCGTATGCTCTAACATGTAGTCAAATAGGATTTTTGAATATGTAAACTGTAAATCTAGGTGGAACTGGATGTTCATTAGCTCATTTAAAGGTTTATTTCAAGAAGTGTTTCGTAGACTCTAATCCCTAATCACTGGATTACACACGCTACATGTATCAGTGAAATTTAGGAAGGATTTGTCTTGGGTTGACAAGAGCAGCGCTGCACTGAGAAAGAAATGATGCGTTTTATAAACAGCTGCTGCTTACAAGGCTGAGGAGAAGGTAACCTCAATATTGTCAACTAAAATCACCTGAAACCTTTTGAGGAAAGATGTCAGGTCTCCGCAGCAGTTTGGCCAGTCTCCCCGTGTTACAAGGCCTCTTCCATTCAGCCATTTCCGTTCCTTGCTGGGTCAGAACTAACGGTGCTGATTGATGCTCTCTGATCTGTGATAACTATTTTTGCATTCTGAGAAGGAATGAGTAGAACTACCCAACCTGAATTTTCTGCAATCCTCATTATTATTATTATGTCTTCACCTTTTCAAACCAAGTATTGACATTATTCTGATTTTTCCGTATGTAGTGTCATACATGTTATGCTTGGAGGCTCATCCAGGCCCATCTCCAGTAGATAGCAGGCTTTGAAATGTGTTTAATAACTTTTGTGTTATGTCTGTTGAGTTATGTCAGGCTGCAGCACAGAGGTTCTTGGGAGTGTAAATGCTTGGCTTGGCTTGGCCTGCACCAACAGTGATGCTGAGAGACACCCATGCCCCTGCCCCTCTGACCTCACATCAGTCAACCAAAATTTTGGTCTGCTTCGCCCACGTGCTTCACCCATCCAACATCTGTCCACTCCTGTTGTGTTGTGTAGGAGTGGATGTGTGTGGTGAAAATCAGAGGCAAAGGAATGTCCCAGAGCAGACTATTAACTGAGAGATAAAAATAGTATCTGCACTGGATGTAATGAATGAAACTGCTGAACATCCCTGGACCAAGACTTTTATCTCAGTTGTACAGTAATCTGTGCCCTCCATGGTGCATTAATGCACCATGAAAGCCTTAATTTTGATGCTACCAGCCAGACTTCTCTCCTAAGGGCTGGGTTCCTAGACTGTGCTATAAAGAAAAAGAGGGAGAAAGAAAGAGAGGTTTAACACACTATTTTTAAGACTATCCTGTGAAACTTTAAGGGATTATAAACCATATGAGTAGCTACTGAAATCTTTAGTCACAAGTATTTTTTTTTTACATAAAATGTCAGAAAAACATCACAGAATGTGCTAACTGTGGCTTTCTCTTACCGCGTGATCCTGACTGTACGTGCAAGTGTTAAAAATGAGTATTTTATAGGAAAAATTGGCAGCAGAACATCTAGCATTTTTCAGGATAAAATGTGTATTTCTTTTGATGTGGATCATGTGTTAGCAAGGAGGGATAATCAGAAGGTATCATATTCACTCAATATCATAATATATAATTATTTTGTAAATAATTTTCATCAGATATGACTAATTTAGCACTAATTTGTTGCCATAACCTATTGCTGCTAAGGGGTATGTTTGCAGGTCCTTAAAGTTTATTCTGTTACCCTCCGTTTTGATATTATTAAATCTTGCCTGACTGTTTCAAAAATTTTCCAAAATTTTTTATTCTCATATTCATACTGTTCTTGTTTTTGCACATTATTAAATGATGATACAATGTTACATGTTAAATCATTAGATATGTGTGGTTTTGCTAAAAATTGTGCCAGTAATGGTGTGAAGTACTTTGAACTGAGATCCCTTGTTCAGCA
>NW_010397331.1:26428-30257 GCF_000710305.1 Buceros rhinoceros silvestris
GGGATGTAAAAGCCTACTATCTTTGTGTTACAAGAAGACTGTTCAAAAGTCATTTGGGCAAAACCTTGCAGAGAGCACAAACAGTTGTATAGGTGAGTCCTCCATAAAAGCACTCTCTTTATGTAAGCTGAGCCACTAAGGAGACACTCAGGGAAAATGTGCATTATTTATTTCCACATGTTGTCCTTCAAAAACTCCTTAAGATCACTCCAAAACACTCCTGTGAGCACACAGTAATCTCAGAAACAGGAGGAGATGAAAGGAGGAGACATACTACTTGGAAGAGGGTTTGGGGAATGGAAGTGCAGATAACTATCGCTTCAATGGGCCAGCACTGTCTTTCTCTAGTTCTTTAGACACTGATAGGACAGAGACATTTATTTTAATTTTGCATACAGTTTTGCCTTCTAAATCCCCAGGCCTTAGTGATCACCACATGACATGGCCCAGCTTTGATCCACGCAGAGAACTTGTCTGTCCTCAAAACGTGGCTCAGCTGTGCGGTTAGCCCCCAAACCGTTCTCCTTGGTTGGATGAGCTAAGGGAGAGTGCGTGTCCATGCCCCACAGGAATGTGAAAATGCATGGAATAATCCCCCGTCTTCTTCCAGGAGAGACAGGACAGGCACCCTGAAATGACAGAAGTTATTTCACCGCCTAGGACAGAGCTGTGGTGCAGGCAGCCCCTCACTCCCTTGTGCCGTTTTTAGTTCAGCCTCTTACTGAGTATCTTCATTGTCTGAAAAATGTGAAAACAAACCTGCAGTTTTACTCCCCTCTAGGTGTCTGCTGGGCCCACGCAATGTTCCCTCTGGATTTGGCAGTCAGGCTTGGAAGGTAATAAAACACTATGTCAAAAGCACTCCTGAAGTGTCATGCTTGCAGTTTGTTGTGTTGGGGGTCCAGAGTTGTGGCAGCGTTTACTGGCAGAAGTACAGGGTCCCTGACCTTGCTTTGGTGCTACCAGTGTGTGAGGGTGTGCCGAGGTCTCTGTCACCGAGCTGTCTTCATGGCTTCTTCATTCCTTTTCATCTGCTTTGTACTAACAATTATTTTCTTTCTTGAAGAGATTAAAGGAATAGATCAACAGTTTATTTCTACTGTATTTTTAGATTTCTTCTGTCTGCTATTTTAACTAAAAAGGAAACGGAAGAGGATGAAATTCTGGGAGGGTAAGTTGTGTGTAAATACTTATTGCTAACAAGTGTGAAATTCTACAATTCTGCTTCAAAATGATGCATTTACCCTAAGATAATGGGTTTCTTAGGTCGGCTTTTTCACAGTGCAGAGAGACTGCTGTCAAAGCAATTATTTGTGTGGAGTTTGTGTGATTTACACTCTATTGAAAATCAGTGGGATACCTTTAAAGTACTGTTGGCTTATTAAAATCCTACCACGGACGTGGGCTTCCATGGATGCCAAAGTACAATTCAGCTACTTTGAACGGTAACTTCTTTTTGAGGTTAGTACTTGCTTGCTGTATAGGAAAGGAAACACATCGATCTGTTTTTTGACAATCCCCACCACAGATCTGAAGGCATAACTGAGACTGCAGGTTATGCTTATGTCAGTTTAATGTTCAGATGGAATCTG
The DNA here is from genome assembly GCF_000710305.1 of Buceros rhinoceros silvestris. Lineage (NCBI taxonomy): Eukaryota > Metazoa > Chordata > Aves > Bucerotiformes > Bucerotidae > Buceros > Buceros rhinoceros. Next base: position 28,021 of record NW_010397331.1, read on the forward strand.
CGGACTTGTCTGTCAGAGCATAGTTTTATGTCGGGTGATACAGCCAAGGTCACACAAGGAGAGAATACCGCTAAACTTGGGTAGTCTTGCGTGGCAGTTGAAGAAGTCTTCTTTCTTCAGTGGCAAAAGCATTCCAAGGATGGAACAACTGGTAACCTAATTTGACCTGCTTTTAACTGAATTTCATATACGTCTGAATAACTGTCTGAATTTTATACATGGCATTTTGTGCTATTAAAAATCTGAGAAAATAATTTGCCACAGGACTTTGTCATTGGAAAATACTGATTCATCAAAATGAGAAAGATTTCATTTCATTGTGTTGCCTTGCTCATGAAATATGAGAAAAAAACTTGGAAATTGTGGAAATGTTTTATTTAAACAAGTTTGTAAAAAAAATTACAATTAGTATCCTCTCATAATTCAATTTGGTGATTAACGTATTTTCTAAAATAAACTGAAAAAAAATAAAACAATTACAAAATACTGAAAAGAAAGACTTGCCTATATTGCAACTTTTTTTTTTTTAATTTAAAAAAACTTTACACCCTCATTCAGGATGAGAAAAAAATTGTCTCCTTTTGTTCTCTCAGACACAAAATGAGAGTGATTCAGTACATAGATAATATCTGAAAGTGCTTAAGTTTGTCAACTTACAATGTGAAACATAAAGCCTTACTGCAAAACAAGAACAGAATATGGATTTCCTAGAAATGCTGTTGAGCTAAAAAAAGCAACTCTCCTCCTCCCACCAAAGGACCCTTTGCAAGTCTCTTACATCACTAAATCAACAGTGCATTGTCATATTTTAGAGATGACCTTACATTGATTTAACTTCTCCAGGTTTTCCAATAACCTCTGCTCATAGGTTAAGTGAGCTTTTCTCTTCTGTAATGAAAGTATCCAGAAGACAAACCTGCAGTATTTATTGCACTTTACTGAACAAAATCTGTATTTCCCCTCTGAAATGAAGCAGCTGAAATTATTGCATGCAGGATGGTTTACAGACTATAAAAGATAAATTGCAGAGAAGGCTCTGTCCCCATTTAGGTGAACAGATTTTCATTTGAACTATACAAGTAGTTAATAAACTAAAATAAAATGTAATTTGTAATATTTAAAAATAATGCTAAGTAGCCCAGTTGTGGATTTCTCTCAATAAATTAATGAACTATCATTGTCCTTACCTGCTCTGATGGAACTTCATCATTTAAAAACTAAATAAACCAAACCTTCCCATGTTTTGGGAATTACTTTTTTGTTTTGTTTTGGTTTTCTGTACATTGAATGTAGTCATACCTAGAGCAGTATCAAAAATCATGAAATTTTTTATGTATCACTCTCATCTTCCCTCCTTGGGTGATTAAATTTTAACTCCTCCTGAAATAGAAGTAGTATAAAGCAAGCAGTAGAAAAAAACCCTGAAGAAATGGCACTGCCTCTGCTCTTCTTGGTGTGAATTGGGGCCTCTGAGCTCAGTGACGTTCCCTGGTTTAACCAGATGAAAATTAGACTCACTGAATTTCATGTTTTGCCTTGAATTCCACCTGTGGCATTCACCAGTGTTTAAATAGGGAAAATCTAGGGGGTTTATGGTTTTTCTGAGAAAGAAAGCATTTTATTTCCCGTAGCCAGAGAGACAGTCGTTCTGTTGGCATGTTTAAATCCAATGGACACAAAATGTTCCTAGAGAATGAAAAATATGTCAGAGTGATTTCAGTCCTCATTAAACAACATTGAGTCCCCACGGAAGACGATTTTTTGGCAGTGATGCGTGGATGAGAGCAGGAGACTAAGCCTCCATTCCCTTGGATCCAGCAATATGACCATGCTCAGAAAAACCCTCTGAAAACCCCTTTTGTCAGTTTTGCTGCTCAGGAACTACATAATTACATAGTCTGACTCAAGGGTATTATAAACACCTATAAATACAGTCACTTCATTTTGGGGCCGCAAAGGAATCTGAGTTCTTTTGATAGTCTTCAAAATTATTCCCTGACACGTTGCTGTGTATTTATCTGCAAGCAGTGTGTTGCATTTCTGACAAGTGGTGTTGTTAAGGGTCGAGGGACCGATTTACCTTAACGGAATCCCTCTGTCCTGATAGGAAGGGATTTAATAGGGAAAGGAAGAAATTCACATCTCGGTCTGCTCGGATAGCTGAAACAAACTTAAATATATATAATAAAGCCACGCAACTATATTTTATATGTATATGATTACAATCCAAAAGGGAA
>NW_010397332.1:0-3501 GCF_000710305.1 Buceros rhinoceros silvestris
GCCCCTCGACCCTTAACAGTGGGATTTTGGAAAGGCAGGAAATATGACAATGTAAAATAATGAATTCTCAAAGCAATAGATGTTCCACAATTTCAGAATGCAACATGCAATTCTTTCCAAAGCACTAAGCTGCCGTGTTGTACAGAGAGAAGTTCAAAGAATATTTAAACAATCTTTTTTAACAAATAAATTTTATTCTGAGCTACCCACAAGACACGAGGACATAAAAAATGTTAAGACCTGTACATCAAACTAGTTTCTCATAGCACATCAGAGAAGCTGCTAGCAGTGCATCATAATTAAATATTGGCCTTTGGCATTAATTTTGCACATCATAACCAGACTTTGAAGGATGGGCTATAACATTTTTATAAACAATATAGATATGCTTTAAAAGAAGGAGCAAATATTTATCAGTTACTACCAAGCTGATGTGATTTCAGGAAGTCAAATATATAAGAGTAAGCAAACAAACAAACAAACAAACATTAAAAAGTGATACTGGATCAGACAACCACTGATGTTCAAAGTCTCAGATATTCAGAAGCATCAGAGCAAAACTTCTGTTTACCATTTTCAGGTTGCTTTCTTATAGCTTTGCCATACATCTAGGAAACAGAACAGTATAAATCTTTTCTAAATATTGCAACATATTATATACTTAATGTTGATACAGGACACGTAAGTGCTATTATAGTATTCATGTTATATAAAACATAATCTCATGAGGTTCAAGAGACATGGTAGATTAATAAAAAAAGGGGTTTTGTGTAGTTTTTTATTATTATTGTTCTGTTCAGAATCATGACACGAACTTACAAAAGTACTGCAATATTATTTTATTAATGCAGTTTGAAGGATACACACATTTAGTGGTAACCTTTACACAGATATACAAGCAAATAAGCATCATTCAAGCAAATAATTGTCTTTGTTTCCTGTTGGTGTATTTTTCTAGCAGAAATTGGAACTATGAAAATATGCTACTCTCTCTCTGGGAAACTTAGCAGCCGAACCCAGCTGCAGTGTTATCGTGTGGGAAATATTATCTATACTGGCCTTGTTTTGGTAGCTTTAATCACAATACTCACCACGCAGGGACTAGCCCCTCTTAACCAATTATAGTGCTTTAAGAGATGTGTGCTGTCTGTGTAACAGAGTCACTATCCAATCACCATGTAGTTAGTCGAGTGGACAAGAGTCTATAAATTGGGATGTATTGTAAACAATAAACGGGTCTCGCTACACACCATATTGGCGTATGAGTGATTCGTTCTGCTCCAGCGAAGAGCACCGTGGGTCGCGACATTTTCCCTTTGCTCTCGCATAGTTTCTGAAGATAAAGCAATTTTCAGGATATGTGTGTGATCCACTTTTCCCATCTCTTGATAATAGTGAGTTTGACTGCACAGTGAAGTTCCTGATGTGGAAGGCAGTGAATGAAGACACTCCTGACATGCATTAAGGGCACTGCTACAGAGTCAGGGGTGGACAGTCACAAAGCTCAACCACCCTCATGCATCCCCAGCAAGGCACCAGCGAGCTCTGGCTCCCAGGTTGAGCAGCCCTGTCAGCGTGAGGCTGTGCTCTGACTCTGCCCCTGGGAGTATGGACTTACCTTTGTGTTAATTCAGCTCCTCAAATTCAGTACAGGTTGGCATTCCCTGCTCCAATAGGTCTGAATCCCTGCTGGAGCCCTGAAGGTGCTCAGTGAAAGAGTTAGAAAATTATTCATAAAACAGCATTTGCTCTCCCAGTTCAGTCTCCTCAAGATTTCTTTATAGGTAGTGGAGACTGGTATACTTTTCGAGGGAACCATGCAAAACAGGAACCTAATTTAGATTTTATAAATTACATCCTGGACACTCCACCATGTCAGACAGTAACTTGCTTCTTATGCAGTAATTTTTTGTGTAGGCAAGCCACAGTCAGAGCCACACATTCTCTCAGTTCCAGTCTAACAATGCAGTCTCATTTTTAACAAGCTTAAAGATACTATAAAAGCATTCACACATTAAACACAGCACGTATCAGCCTTTAAATATCTAAGAAATTAACTTTGCAGCAGTCACTAGGCTCTCACAGAGAGAGCCAGCAGGTTGTGTTCCATAGGAAAGTTCAGTAGCACTCTGCCCTCTTCAGCGAGGTTCAAGTTCCAGTGCTCCCACATTCCAGCTTTGTCTGTTCTAAAACAAACCATTTTCTTTTTGGTTACTGAAATTGCTGATTGCCAGTGGATGTTTCACCCCACAGGTGATATTATGGTGGTGTAATATAGTACATACCCGTCTAAGGGCAGATGGAAGCTTGCTCTGAGCTGACCAGAAGTCCTGTGACCAATGTCAGCAAAAATGCCAAGATGAGTTAGTGGGATTGAACCCCACTTGTCCGATTCTGCACCGATGGCACAATTAGTTCACAACACAGATCACCTTCCCAGAGGAAAACAAGAGTTGATACTATTAGCTCTGTCTTCCATGTGGGAATGATTTAGAATTACTGAAGCTAGAAACAACACCCTGAATTGCATGCAGCAGCCCGCTGATAGTCATGAAAATCATAGAGCATTGGTGCATATAAGCAGTGTGATACACAACTTAGTAAGCAAAGCATCTCATTCTGCATTGGCTCTGTGATTAATTGGACTAAACCTCCAGGGAGGTTTCCAACATGCATCGTCTGCCACATGGGATGGTTTAGCTTAAAGAGATATCTTGATGGTAGGTTGTAAATGTGATAATTTATTGAAAAGAGGCTGAAAGCCAAAGAAGTACAGATAAAATATGATAACAGTACTACGACCTTGTACTTCAGTGACTGACAAACTTTAATGGTTGAATTTAGGCCCTTTTACACTGGAAGTTGTTTAGTAAAACCACGACACAGGCTGCTGTGGTGACACAAAGAGTTACTACATGCTTTAGCCAGAGTCTGCGTTGGAATAATCTTACAGGTAAACTAAGGCCAAATTCATTCTCCTTGCTGCATCTTAGGGAACTTTGTGATGCTTATTTGTCCTTGACACTGACACTGAAATAGACATAGCTGACATTAATTACATTAATATATCTATGCAGAGGATAAAGCAAACACATAATTTGTGTAATTTAGTGCAAGTTAAAATGAGATTTACATGAAAGAAAAGCAGATGTGCAGTCCCCTCAGCTTTGCTGAGGCCTTCAGAGAGGCCTTTGACACCGTTTCTCACAACATTTTTCTGCAGAAACTGGCTGCCTATGGCCTGGATGGGTGGACACTTCACTGGATCAAAAACTGTCTGGATGGCTGGGCCCAGAGAGTGGTGGTGAATGGAGTTCAGTCCAGCTGGTGGCTGGTCACCAGTGGTGTCACCCAGGGCTCAGTGTTGGGGCCTGTCCTCTTCCACATCTTTATCAATGATCTGGATGAGGGGATTGAGTGCACCCCCAGTAAGTTCGCAGATGGCACCAAGTTGGGTGGATGTGTTGATCTGCCTGAGTGTCAGGAGGCTCTGCAGAGGGA
>NW_010397332.1:3571-5851 GCF_000710305.1 Buceros rhinoceros silvestris
AGTAAGTGCAAATGCCTTATTGAGTCCTGCACTTGGGCCACAACTCGCCCCTGCAGTGGTACAGGCTTGGGGAAGAGGGGCTGGAAAGCTGCCCAGCGGAAAAGGACCTGGGGGTGCTGGTCAACAGCCAATTGAACATGAGCCAGCAGTGTGCAGATTTTGTATCTATCTACCCTACCACTTCCTTTGCATTCCCTACCAAACAAACACCACATGCAGCCAGCACTTTGCTGAGTAGGCAGCTGTCTTCAAGCCGTGGCACCTACTGGGGCAATTGCAGAGTGCAATGGCAGCGAAGTAGTGGGACAGGGCTTTGAAATGATCCGACTTGACGTGGATCATAATGGTCCAAGAGAAAGAAACATAATCCTTCACATGGGCCTTGATCATTGAGTGGTGCACCAGCGAGTAGACATCTGCTACCTGTGAGGTATCAAGAGACAAGCTGCTGAGCCATGGGTTGATGTGTAGGACATTCCATCAGGAGATGTAATAGCAGGCTGTCCTCTCCTGGGAGGTTCTGCTGACCACAGAGGGAACCTCTCCAAGTTCTCCAAGATCTCTCCTCTCCAAGGTGCTCACCCTTGCTGCCTCCTGGGCAAGCTGCAGCTGAGAGAGGAAGTTTTGCTAGGCCCGCAGCAAGGCCTCTCTCCCATCTTTGCCCCAGCAGCTCTTCTGGCCCAGTTTTGGGCCCTTCACTACAAGATGGACGTTGAGGTGCTGGTTCAGAGAAGGGCAACAAAACTGGGAAAGGGTTTAGAGAACTTACCTTATGAGGAGTGGCCGAGGGAACTGGAATCGTTTATTCTGGAGAAGAGGAGGCTCAGGGGAGACCTTATTGCTCCCTACAACTACCTGAAAGGAGGTTGTAGAGAGATGGGGGTTGGGGTCTTCTCCCAAGGAAGAAGAGACAGGATGAGAGGAAATGGACTCAAGTTGCATCAGGGGAAATTTAGGCTGGATATCAGGAAAAATTTCTTTACTCAGAGGGTTATTAAGCATTGGAACGGGTTGCCCGAGGGAGGTGGTAGAGTCCCCACCCCTGGAGGTGTTTAAAAGACATGTGGATGTGGTGTTGAGGGACATGGTTTAGGGACCCTGGCAGTGCAGGGTAAACAACTGGACTCGATGATCTTGAAGGTGTCTTCCAACCAGATGATTCTGTGATTCTGTGAATCTTGAGTTGCTCATAGATTGGTCTGGAGACACTTGCCCCTGTTGCGAATTTCATTCACAGAAAGAAAGCATTCAGATTAGTGCTTGTTACACTTTAAAACAAAAGGCTAACTCCTGAAATCCTACCACAGCACCAGCCTTTAGGTAAGCACAATACATTTAATAGAAAGATCTAATAGAGTTTTAACTCTGAGGAATTTGCAGTCTAATTTGGACTGTCAGAGAAACTTAAAAAAAATTAAAGCCACAAAAAATTTGCTTGGAGATAGGTATGACACTTGGGATTGAGAGCCAAATAAAACAAATGCACTTATAAAACTGGACTGTAAGCCAAACAATAGCTATGTGCTAAGAGTGCTAAGTGCAAGGCTGCTTTAGGCTTCTCTTAAAGTGAATGAAGATATGAATTCAATATGTGAAAGAAAAAATCAAAGGAGGATTAAAAATGAGAAGTATTTGGGCAGAAAGATTAAATGTTGAAAAATGAAATAGTTGAACTAAGTGGTCTGGATGGACAGACACTTTGCAAGACAAAACAGAAAGAAAAAAGAACATTTTAAAGATTGTCAAGGTGTTGAATAATCTCCCTCTTAATGATGTGAGTCTTTCTATTCATTTCAGGGCACTGAATGCAAAAGAAAAAAAGTGAGAGAAGTACAAAATCTTGGTAATAGAAGAGCTATAGGCATTTTTGGTAGAGTTTGGTCTAAGCTCATCAAATAGACAAGCTGTTTTGGACTTTCTACCCAATAAATAATGCCTTCAGTGGTAAAGTGGCTATTAACAACTCACTTGTGAAAATCTGTTCATCTGTTTAGGAGTATTTTGCCAAAAGCACACATGGGCAAATTAGCCTTTTATAGATATGTGAATGGATGTTACTGTCTGAAGTCAGAGGACTAGAATAATCAAGAAAAATTAACCACAGATGCCAAGTTACGTATTTCAAATATGGAGCATGGTCAGAAACAATATAAAAAAATGATTTATGCTCGGCTGAGAACATCAGATACATACTGTAACTTTCATGATTGCATTTTTCTGGTTTTTACAGTGTTTCTTCACCTTGAGCCTTACTTCCTCTTCCACCTTGAGATCCAGAGA
>NW_010397333.1:0-6235 GCF_000710305.1 Buceros rhinoceros silvestris
CCGCCCGCCATGTCAGGCCCCCGTCCCCAGCCCGCCTACCTCCGCGGGAGGGGAGACCAGAGGGACAGAGCCCCCGCGGAGCGGGTGCCCGGGCACTCAGCCCCACAGCAAGTCACAGCCCTGCTCTGCGGATCCAAACCCTGCTCGTGGCTTAAGAAAACGAGTCCCAGTAAGGGGTGCCCCCTCGGGTCCCAGATCTGGTCAGCGGAAGAGGCCGCAGGAGCCCAGCAGCAGGTACCCCCGCAGGCAGCCCCGCGGCCTCTGGCCCCCTCACAGAAACCGCCAGCACCTCCCCGCTACAGAGGCTTTCTGTGCAAATATATAAGGACATGAGTCCTCCACTTTCAGGCTAAGGTCACAGTCTTCCTTGGTTCCTCTTCCATCCATCTCCACATTATCTTTGTCAGAATTCCCATTAATTTTGCTTTAAGTAGAAAAGACTACTTGGGAATGCATAATAAAAGACATAAAATTGGCATCTTTCTCCTTCACAGAAGGCAGCAGCTGAAGAATGACCCAAAAATAAAATTTTGATGATGAAAAGATACTTGCCAAAAATCATCTGCGCTCTACAGCTTCTCCAGATTTATCCTGCGAGATACCCGCAGCCTCAGAGTGAAACGATGGGAGCCATTTCAAAGCACTAAATCACTGATGGAGAGTGCACAGCGCGGCTTCAGGACACGGGGATCAAAGGTGCTTTCTCTGGAAAAAGGAAATCAGAGGGTGCTCTTTATATTTTAAAGACTATGTCACTAACTGAGTACAAAAAAGTAGCTCCACAAATGGGAGGAAAACGGAATGCAAGAAATGATGACAGAAACACCCAAGTTGCAGTGTGATAAACACACCAGTGGAAGGAAAATGTAGATGCTCCAAGATCATGCCCAGAAAATGAATGTAAGTTTCTGTTTCAAAACTTTGAGCTGACATGGAAGCAGTAATTCACAGCTCATAGAAATTCTGAAGTTCAGGATTTATAACGTACAGTTGACTTTAAGCATACGGCAGCAAATGCAACTTCTGAAACATCCACCTTCCAGTCAAAACAGAAGTGCGAGAGCACGCCCTTCTTACTGTGCATCTAGAAAAGCTAATAAGAGGCGCGAGAGACAAATAACAAAATACAAGTAATTGCCATCTCCTAACATATTTCCAAACTGGTTGTTACTCACCTGTAGTAATCAGGGAGAAATTTAAATATGTACAGTTCTCTTAAAATTCTCAACATGAACAGTCCACATAATTGATTTTTCTAAGAGTAGGGTTTATTCTCTTCCTCCTCACTCCAGAACCTAATGATTAATTCCATGAAATCCTCTAATGACAGCAATATGCTAAAAAGACGTTAGGTAAAATCCCGAATTCTTTATTTACTTTGCAGAAGTCAGTGGGAGTCTGAGCAAGGACTTCTGGATTCTTCTCATTAATTATTTTCAGATGTAATCATATTATTCTAAGCTAGCAAAAAATAGAGCAGGAAGCCAACGAGATAAATAATTAGTTCTAATCTGCCCTTTTCGGTACACTACCAGAGTAAGCATTGCATGTGTTGCTCAGGGGATTTCTCTCTATGCCTCGCAAACAATGGTTAAGGGGTACGGCGCAGCGTCTTTCCCGCCGAGATGCGTTTCTCCCTCAGCTGAAACACTGCCCGATATAACAATCGAGAAGAGGAAGTGCAGAATATGGCATCCGATGGAAATTACAGATGTTGTTTTCCATACGCGATGATGTGCTGCTACATCTGCGTCTGCAGCCCCCTCCTGGGACAGCAGGTGAAAAAGAATGGGTGGCGGGGAGGTCGCAGATGTTCTCAAATGTTACAACAGCATAAATGAAAAACACCATCCCTCAGGGTGACACGAGTGAAATCATGGAGGGATTTACATCTCAGAATGACTAACATCACCACACGACTTGACGGCCATGCTCTGAGTTAGGTAATTTTATTTTTTCAGGACAACTGCAAAGGCCAAATGCACCTGGATAATCCAAAGGATGCAAAGCTGCAGGCAATTAAGAAAAATCCACACTACAGAGAAAAAAAACGACCATGTTTCTAAGGCTGTAGAAGCAGCAACACAACAAAGCCCCAGAGAACATCACATTTGAGCGTCAATATGAAAAATCACAAGCATCTGCTAGGATCACTCATGAGGTATAGGAGAACAACCGCTGAACACGCTTCTGCCCGTCTTACGTACAACCCAGTGACTAAAATGAACCACCAGAAATCTCTTCCCTTGGCCAAACAGCAGGCAATGTGATTTCCACAATATCCAAGGAGAAATAATTCCAGAGAAATACCAAATATAAAGAAAAATACAGGAAAAGACACCAGTATTCTTAATTTTAAGTGAATAGCCTCACAGTTGAATGGAGTCATCATCCAGCAGTTGTTATGGCAATAAAGCTTTCCCTCGTGTCTCTCTTCCAGCGCATTTCCACCCACCCACTCAAGGTATTTTGGAGACACTGCCACCAAAATCCTATCTCCACTGATTTTGAACTTGTATTTGAGGACCTTCTTACAAAATGCTCTGGAGAGGTACCATAGTCTCCTTTCAAATGTTCCTTATATTCCAGGAATCAGCTTTTCCATTCTGTGCTCTGGAGAAAAATTCTTAGTCCCATGTTTCTAAAGGTGAACTTGCTATGAAACCAAAACACGGGACTATTTGTCAAACAATGCAGTTATCCTCCATAGGTAAGGAGGGTCTAAGAACAAGCGTTCAAGAACAAGGTTTCTTAAAACAGCAGGCCAGATTAATTGCTAACATTGTTTCAGGTACAATGGTGGAAATACTCTATGAATGAAGATTTTGTAAAGAGTGAGTTACTGCAACAAAACCAAATTGTACTCCCAGCATTTCAGGATGGGAACTTGCATTAGAAACAAAGGACAGGAGCAGGGGGGAGTCCCGCCTAGGGAGCAGGAAATCAGAGAGGAGCAGATAATGGTTCCTTTCCACCAGCACTTTGGGTAGCCCTGTTAACCCCATAGTGACCGCTTCAGTCAGCTTTCACCTCCCGACAGCTGGCTTGGAACAAACTCCCTGGCCCTCCCTGTCTGGGGCTGGGAGTATTGCTGTTACACCACTATTTGGCCCTGGTGTTCCACTAAGGACAGATATAATCAAGTAAAGATTTCCTTACTGTAGTTCAGTCCAAACTGCCTGACAATGCATGAATTAAACTCACTCCATCCCTGTCATGAACTGCCCTCTGTAAACCACTGCTATTTCCACATCGTTACATGGTACAGTCAGTAATCTGATTGCCTTGGGAGTATTTGTTTTTCCAAAACTTGTGGCCAAGGTACATAAGATTAGATCAGACACAGCTTGTCTAAGAATGCTGTCATGTGGGTGTACAGTATATTTGCTACTTTTGAGTTACAGGTAAAAGTTCTCTTCTAGACTGTTCCAGCTCAGTTATCTGAAGTTGTCGGTCGCAGCATTTGGCACATTTTGTTTCGCTTTGCTGTTGGTCTTCTCATACTGGAGGATCCACGCGGGAGGTGTTTGTATTGCACACCTCACTGACCGCACGCCTGATCCGTACCTCAGCAAAACTGGTGATGTTTTATAGGTCCTCACAATGACAGCACACAAGTCTCGCTGGGATTCACGCTCTTCTGCCGCGATTTTCTCACCGTTCTGCATGTTAACATGAACGAACAGCTGAGTTTAAGAGATCTGATATAAATAGTAACATCTCGCTGCAAGCAAGCTTCTTGGAAAGTAAAGAAAATATGTTATTTAATGCACTCTGACATTTGCCTTTCCTCTCCTTATTCCTAAGCTGCATTTCTGTAAACACCCACAATGACAAACGCAAAGAAATTGACTTCTTCACAGAGACATAACGAGCACTGCCCTGAGCCCCACAGATGATACCAGAGCAGCTCACCTCTCCCCTCAGCCAGACAGCTGGCAAATTCTGCACAGAAGGAAAGCGGCACTCAGGATTACAGCCTTTGGTATTTCATTTTCATGGTTGCTCTGTGTTGCTCCAGAAACTTCCTGCTTTTGCCATATCTTTCCATTCATTAAAACTGCAGCTTGCAATTAAACATTCTGACACAAAATAGCTGAGATTTTTTGGCAGCAGCCTTAACCAGAGGTTTTCAGAGTTTCCTGCAGACGGCTTTAAATTTTCATATCCTCATGAAGGCTTGCCACCTTCTTTTAATAACTTGAAAAAATAAGCCTCTCTTAGGAACTTCATTGTTTCTGTATTTCCCCAGCACTCATTTACTGCTTTTAGAAATGTGTCGTGCACATGTATATTTATAGAGAGAGCAAAGTGTACATATGCACAGTATAGTTTGACATCGTATAGAGAACACACAGATTGCTTAGCAGATCTAAAGAAAAACAGTTATGTTCAATATTTTTGTTATTAAAATGTACTTTTCCGATGGTATTGTATTATATCACCCCTCTAAAACACCAATCATATTTACTATATTATTCAGACACTGCAGGCCTTCATCTGTTAGTGATTATGCATGTTATGACTGTCATATATTGCAAAACTAAACTATTTGGGGTTTTTTTTATGCAACAACGTATTTCTTAGGAGAGATCTTGCCTCTTTTCCAAAGAGCTAGAAATCATTTAGAAGGATTCTGAAGTTACTTGCATTGTTCAGGTGTAGAATGTATTTGGAGACCTGTGAGAACACGGCTTGCCATTATCTGCAATATAGATTTGAAATTGATTTAGAAGAGGGTCCCTTTAATATTCAAACTGACCTTAAAGTCTTTTTTTCTTCCAATATTACCTGGCAAATAAATTCTTTAAGGGCTATTATCAATTTAAGAACTATGCTTTAGTCTGGAAGATTCTCCAAGAGATTAAAGAGAAAATGTCCCCCTTTTTCCCTGTTAAGTTTAATTTCTGTATTTGACAGCGGTCTGTGTGGTCAGCGTCCCATGCTGTTAGGAAACAAAAGGGACAGAAATAGATACAGGAGACCACAATACCTGAAAAGTCTTTGAACTGCTTTTAAAAGTAGATTTGAAGTTGATGGGGCCTCTTCAAGTGACAAAAGACTTGTGGAACTCTTAAAAGCCAGGTGAGTTCCTCCTTGTGCAGAGCACCCTCAGCTCCTGCTGCCATCAGCTAGAGTTGCTCTTAAAATGGAAGTTTGTTGTTTTTCCTGCATTTTATCTGCTTCACTATAAACTCCACTGACCAAACTGCACACATGAAAAGGATCATCTTATTGCCCTGATCTTGGAAGCTTCATATGCAGAGCCCACACTGGTCTGCATGGTCTGTTACTGCATACAAAGCGTAACAAAGAAACTTTTAAAGCAGTTAACTCATTAAATACTGTTTAGTTCTTAAACTTGGGCAGTTTACAAGGTGCATTTTGGGTCTTTTGTAACGGTGTCCAGACTCCTCAGCACAACTTGCGGTGGCTGTATTTCCTATTGGTTTCTTTGGGGGTATATGCAGGATGACTGGCCTGTGTCCCACAGGATAAGTAACACACATCAGCTTTCCTGCTCTCTCTGGCCCTTTCAGGTAAAGGCACAAATACCAGTGATCCTCTCTTGAAGGTTCGCTTTAGCTTGGAAACCAAGCCTTACAAACTTAACCAGAGTGTTAACGTGGATGAGATGGTGCACATTTCTGTATCTGAACAGGCGTTTGTGAAGGGGTTTATGGTTTTCTTGGCTGTGATTTAGGATTATTGCATACTTTCTCAACCCTTTACTAAAAATATGCTCAGTTCTAACCATGAAATGCGGCAGCACATTTGTTGCAGTGTCTGAGGACGGTTTCTTTTCTGTCAAGCGGTTTAGAAGATAAACCGGCACTGAGACCACTCACCTGTTTCCTCTGGTTACGTGATGATAAGCTCCTTCCCAGACCCTGCTGTTGCATCCAGGACAAGTGTTCTGAGACAGAGGTCCCACACACGTGTAAACAGGTCACCTCACGCTAAAATGCCATTTCACTTCCAAGCCACGCCAGCTGGCTGTGGACAGAAAGTTCTTTTCTACTTGCGTGGGCATACTTTATCACCTTCCTATCCCTTTTTTTTCTCTTGCTGTCACATTACTGCAGAGGTGGTGGTAGCTGATAGCAGGATGAGAAGCAGTGTTCAAAATGTGTCCATTTTACCCGAGATAATAATGCCTGGTCCTGCAGCCATGTGTTGAATCCACCCACATGATCTCACTTAACCTAATCAAATGTATTTCCTTTCATTATAC
>NW_010397333.1:6330-7290 GCF_000710305.1 Buceros rhinoceros silvestris
GGAAAGATTAGTGAGATTGAGCTCAAGTTATTGAATAAAAAGGAAAAGTGTCCAAATTCCTGGTGTTTGATCCTATGTTTCATTGGCCTCAATCACAGTTTGAAAGGGGCCAGGTTCATCCTGGTTTTAGAATTTTTCTATCTTTAATTTCAGTTTAGCAACTTCTGTTGTGTTCCTTGTTGGAAAGATGCAAATTTCTTCTTACTCCTACCCTATGGGAGAGCTAAGAAAACTAGCGTTATCTGGGAGGAAAGCTGAAAGTTTGGGGCTGTTGGGTTGTTCATCTTGGGGTTTGTTTTTTCAATGATTTTTAAGAAAGATGCAAGTTCTTTAAATTGGACTCTAAAATGAAGGGTCTTCAACCTTCTCCATAAAATACTGCTCTATAAAGTCAATGGAAAGTCTCTTACTAATTCAGAGATTTGACCTGCAGCACTGCACCGCCTAAGCAAAGAGCAAACTCTGCAATAGGTGGAGTGTAACTGGTGCAGAAGTGGTTTAAATCTGTTTTGTTACAGTTCAGCCAAGCTGAACTCTTCTAAACTAGGTTAAACCTGTCACTGCAGTGGAAGCCAAGCTCTGAATTTACCGTGCCTTAGCTCTACCTTTCCCCTGGGTACAAGAGGACCAGGCTACCTCAGATCACCTCATGTTTCATGCCGGTATGCACGTGGAAAAAACTGACACCTAAAGTCTTATCCCCACGCTAATTTGTCCGTGTGTCCACCTCCTTAGTTACATTGCTTATGAAGCAGCCTTTTAAAATGATACTTTCGGGGTCTGAACACATGAATGAGTGATCTCATTCACGTACTGACACGCTTGACAACTTACCGAGCATCATCCAAGCCGCAGTAATTGACCGCGTGTGTTCGCTCTTAGCCCGTGGTGATCTCCGATGGAAGAAACCAGTTTAGACTTTCCTTCTTCTTGGCCCTGAGGTTACGCTGACACGCTGAA
>NW_010397333.1:7402-11222 GCF_000710305.1 Buceros rhinoceros silvestris
TAACCGCACGTTTGCTGCAGGCTAAAGAAAGACACGCTGCAGTTATTGTGCCTCGACTGATGTGCGGTGACTTGTTAAGTTGCTGGAACTGGACAGCATGCCTGAGCTGTTGGTTAAAATGGGATAATTGCGGGCATAAATCAGGCGTTAGTTCACTTCCACGCAAGTCAGTTAGGAATGGTTTTAAGGTCAATTGACAGAAATCATTCAGTCCAGAACAGAACTGTCTACCCAGCACTAGCTTAACTAAACCCAGTACAGCTTAATCCAGCATAAACAGAGAGACTTTCAACTAGCCATAAAAAGCCAAAAATTTACATGCATTGCCTAGGGCATGTGCGTACACTTCAAGCAACAAATACAATTGGACACATAAACAAAGAAAGTGAGCCAAATTCACAGTGATCTCTGCTGAGAGAGGGACAGAGGTAGCTGGGAGAGCAGCAATACCTGCTCCGCTCTCCTCGCAGATTTGGTACACTATCATCTTCAGTTGTAAACTGCTGACGGTAGGAACGGGTAGTCCGCGCTGTCGCAGAAATGTGCACTCTGCCATCGTTCCGTAACGAGTATCTAACAATGCTAACATGATCCCGGTAAAAGTCGGCTGTGAACAAACATGAAACAGCTGAGTTTGTTTTCATTCCTTGAGCTTGATGGAAAGTATTAAGGATCAGAAGATGATAAAGATACTGAAAAGTAAATCTAGTTTTCAGAAATTTTAATAAACAAAGTGTTATTAGTAATTCAATCTAGCAGAAGAAACGCTAATGAATAAAAAGCAAGTAAAGCTTGGTTTTCTCAAATGGCTTCACCCTTCATCTCTAGGAACTGTTACTGAAATTAGGGAAGCATAGTTGGGATTAGTCATATAGGGGCAATTTTTAAAATCCTTTACCAGTGGGGGATTGACTTGAATGAAGGAATTCGGCCCCTTAGTTCCCACTTCCTGGCTGAGTTATCTCTTTAAGAAATTCTTTCATGGAGAATGTCTGTGGGAAACAAGTCTGAATTCTTTTGTGTACTGTGAGATTTTAGAAGACTCTGTTACGGATCAGCATCCCACTGGGGAGGATACAACACGCATACACACAATAGTCTTGCCCCTACAACATACTATGTAGTCCTGGCAGCAGACTGTGCTTCAAATTTATTCCTGGGTGGTTGTTGAGAACCAGTAAGGTCCTGTAGACTGTGGGAAGAAACACAGCCCTTTCTCATGATGGTTATTTGGCTCATCCATCCACGGTAAAAATACACTGTCCTCCACACTGTGGGACTTGGGCTGTAAGCACCCTTTGCCATGGCATGAGTTTTGTTCACTGGTTTTTTTCCCCCCTTGCTCCAAACAGCCCTGTACACATGCTGCACAGTTGCAGCAGACCACACATTTTGAACCCAGGAAAAAAAATAAGCATATTATTATCAAGATAATTGAGTGTTGGAAAGAAAGTTGCCTCCAGCACTTTGTCCAGATTAAAATCTCAATCAGTACCATTATCTGAGAAGTATCTGCAGTGACACGTGCATGCTCTGCATCTCAGTCAGCAATCTGGGCTAGAGCGTTTGCAGAAGCCTTAGCAATTTCTTTAATGACCCTTACAAGTCCTCCATGTATTCAAAAGCTGCAAGGCTAGTCTACGTGAGACAGAAACTTCTGAAACAGCAGACTGAAGTGCTCCATGGAAATTGCGCGATTTCAGCTAACACATGTCGGCTAGCGCAGAGCTGCCCATCAGCCAAGCTGCTGCTCTGCGACAACAAACATCTGAGGTACTGGAGCTTGAAGTTAATCGAAGTTATTTATTTTATCATGCAGAACTAAGCCATCAGCCAGTGCTCTCACAGACATGGTTTTCATCTTCCCCCTCAACCAGAGTATATGTACTTTCTTCAGAAGAAACTAAATGTTACAGAGTTAGCCTTAATATTAACCTTAAAAATTCAGCTATTAGAGTTGATGTTTATTCTGCCTCTAGTACCTAATTATGCACAGAAGCATAATTTGGGGATCACCGAAGGAAGAAAACCTAAACTGCAGCTACTGTTAATTCAAGACCAAGCACTTTTGTTTGCATCAACATGAAGTAACCACAAATATAAGAACCGTAGCTAATACTGTTTACCTCTCATCATGATAGTGATCCAAAAGGTTCCCTCAGAGGACTAATATTTAAGCAGTGGTTCAATGGAAGGGTAACTAGTTTTAGCGTGGGTACTACAAGAGTCAGAACTGAGGGAACTAGCAATAGCATGTGAAGCCAAGCCATTTCCCCAGCACCATTTCTATACCCTACCACCAGCTGCTTCTTTTATTCGGGTGCGCATTTCTGTTCCTCCATCATCAAAAGTAAAATTATGATTGTTACACTGCTGTAAATTTGGACTGATTCCACCAACTGTTGATAGTCATTGCCTCCAAATGCCCCAGGGGTGCATGTTACACTACACGCTCTGTGTGGCTCCTCCTAAACAATGTGTAGCTGATCCCTTTCTTCATGCCAGCTTGCTCGTGAGCCATGCGGCAGTGTAACGGTTCCAACTTCCTTCTGTGTCCTGAAGATTTTGGCTCGAGTCTTGCTTGTTTGCCATGAGAAGGTTCCAAAATAAGAAACACATTCACTCCTGCTCCCTTCTCTTCACATGGTTACATTTAGTCTTTCTTTTAGTGTCTTCCTCTCATCACAAGGCTGGGAGCATGTGCTGTCTTACTGCTTATGGAAAACACAGTTTCTGTACTGTCCCAAAGATTTGCTCATGTTTGAGCTTTTCTCGACCGATCTGACTTTGTAGCCTATAGCTTTAGGTGCATCTGATGATTCCCTTTTTTTCTCCTCATTGTTTTGGTTCGTTAGTTTTAGCACTGCTGACACAAAGAGTGCATTTCAAAAGGCAGCTTTCCTGTGGGCTCTGTTTACTCGTTAATGTGGCTAAGCGTCATCTGAAGTCCTGGGTGACAGCTCGCCTTGCTTTAGACTGTGGCATTCCCATCCATGATTTATTGTATCTGAAGGAAAGCACAGTTACATCTGCAGGAAAGTGAAGAAGAGTCATGGGAAAAGGGGAGTTGTCGGAGCTCTGGCTGTGAAGGGGGCTGGGGAACTTGACATTTAGGCTCCTGCACAAGATGTAATTTCCAGCTGAACAGCTCAGGCACTTACACAGCTTCACTTTGGCCCCAGCTGTGCACTAAGTGCAACCGACATCTCTCTTAAAAGCTGCTCACAGCAACCTGACTTGATGTGACTATTTTGTTTTCAGTAACAGGCAGAGGAAAAAGTTGCTTTAGTAAAGTAGCTGATAGCCCACTTGAACTGGATGGGAACATTTCACCCAGGCCCCTCTGAAGTGAACCAAAGGAGATGGGAAAATGGCAGATGCATCCGACAGCTTGCAAATAAAGTTTTAGTGGAAACATTGCACACGGAGTCCATGTCTGTATAGCTTCTGGTACTGAATTACTGGTACAATCCCAGTTCTTTCCAATGAATCACTTTTTCCTCGGTTCAGGATTAATCAACATGTCATTCAGATGTATTCTCAGACAATAAGCACTATGATATGGATGTCAAACTATTTTAGGTCAGACTGTTTTCTATTTTTAGCTTAATCTACTCCATTATAGGACTCATGCCTCAGATTCAAACGCAAGTGTTACAAGATACCAGCAAAATCCTGTCTTTGTGGAGGGTCGGTGAGAGTTGTGCCGTTGACCCTAACAGGGCCAGATTTCACCTGGTGGGTCTGTTTTAATTAAAGCTTCTGGCTGTTCAAATTGTAGTTCCATCCTCAATAACTGACACAGTTGCTCAAATTCCTG
>NW_010397333.1:11305-13323 GCF_000710305.1 Buceros rhinoceros silvestris
CCTGCTGTTAAAATGCTTTAATGTTCCAGAAACGTTGCAGTTAGGGGAACGTAAAAGCATGGGGCTATATGTTTTGAGTGAAAGGTAAATAGGTCTCTGATTCACTTCACCACGATTCTGCCTAGTACACACTATACTGTTCTTTGTTTTTGCTGTGGATCCTTAATATCTTTGCACATCATTCTAAGATACACAAGAGTGAATTTTGTGCATGTACTTACATATAAACACACCTGCTGTCTTGTATTAGACATAGCATGTGTACAGACGCACACATGTATACACACAGTACCTCCTTCATTAACGTTAAATAGCAATACCTGGAGAAAGGTCTTAAGCAAAGCAGTCTTAAAAATTAAGACAAAAAAAATTTTTGGAAAAAAATCCTACTAGTAAAGCTATCCATCCTAAATGGAAACAGCCTTTCTTCTTAGTTAAGAGCTTGGACTGCACAACCCCACTAGGTGTGCAGGTACAACTTCACAGCTCGGAATTCAACGTGGACAATCAGGGGTCACATTATACAGCTCATGCAGAAACTCACAGGCCCAGCAAAGAGTGAATTCAAACACTCCACATCTGTACCGAGTCATTACCATGCAAAAACAGATGAGAAACTCTGAGATGTCTGCAACAGGGATAGCCAACTGGAGGCCCACAGAACTAGGATCAAGCCCACAAAGCAGTTTTCTTTGGCCACTGAGAAGCTGGCTGGCTCTCAGGCCAACCAAGTGGTATTGTTCTTTGTGCTTGGGACAGGCTGCATGCTAAGTTGTGTCTGCCTGAGCTCCACGGGGTCAGCTAACTTGCCCTAACTGATAACATGGCTTTCCAAATCCTATGCAAGTTGGCTGTCCTTGTCTACATGCTTTCCTGCATGCAGATGAAAACCGGCTTTACTCACGGCCTGAGCTGGCCAGAGCCCTGAGCCCAAGCTAATATCCTGCCTCTCAGCAGGCCACAGTAATTTGGGCATGTAGCACATTAGCTGCAGCTACATGGCTTCTGATTCTCTTGGACAGTGGCCAGAGTAAGCTCATATCTGCCCTCAAAAGACCATGTAGACATCGCTTATGTAGCCAGTAGTCAGAGGACTTATGACAGGAGTGGAAAAATACTGCTCCTGCACAGTGGAAAGCAGGAGCATAGCTTGTGCTTTACAATCTCTCAGTGCCTCTTCCAAGTTCTGGGGTTCTTCTGACCAAGACTGCAGAGTCTCACTAGTTATCCCTGAAAGTCGGAAAGTTCTGCCTTTCCCGGTGGATGCCAAACATACAAACGCCCACACCACAGATCACAAAGCACCTGACTACTTGAGATGCGATCACTCTCAAAACCCTGCCTAATTTCTCGTACCAAGTTTCCAAATCTCCAGGCTATCATTTCTTTTTAAACTGCTCCATTGATTTAGTAGCATCTTTAAGAAGAGTGTTAAGATTATCCCCCTTCTGCAGCACTGCTCAGGTTCATTAATTACTTCACATTGCCAACATAAAACTTGTAAAGCGAAAGAAAATTGCAGCAATGACTTGCAATTGCTACTGCATTTTCTACTCCCAGTTGGGGACTGGCTGTACTCTGCAGTTGCAGCCCCTGCCCTCGACGCTCTCACACAAACACAGAGTCATTGGCTGCTTAGAAAATAATTACACTGTGTACTAGGGCTCTTCACACTCCACTCATACGAGATCTCTTTCAAGAGGTAACAATCTGAGTGCAAATCAGCTTTTAGGATCACTTCGGATTTTTTTTAGGCATTTTCTTTCCTCCTTTCTCAGAAGACGAAGAAAACACATGGTTCCCTGGTCCCTCTCCTCAGGCATGCAGAATTACTCTCCTGTGTACACAGGTAATAAAAAGATGTATTTTCTTTTAGAAATCTGCAGATACTGCAGATTACGTGATGGCTCTCCTCAGCTGTTAAGCATTGTGAGCTGGACAGGAGATAACAAATGTCAGAACTACATCCCCATTGATCGTACTTAACTGCAATCCACAGCGGAGGCGGGTGGCACCTC